>NC_138314.1:36070000-36095000 GCF_965601325.2 Salmo salar
ACCCTCTACTCCCAGAGTGACTGTGGGACTGGCTCCAGTTCCTCACCCTCTACTCCCAGAGGGACTGTGGGACTGGCTCCAGTTCCTCACCCTCTTCTCCCAGAGGGACTGTGGGACTGGCTCCAGTTCCTCACCCTCTACTCCCAGAGGGACTGTGGGACTGGCTCCAGTTCCTCACTCTCTTCTCCCAGAGGGACTGTGGGGCTGGCTCGTAATCTAACAGGCGCTCTCGCCCTCACATTCAGACACAAACCCACCGACGACCATGTTGTTTGCTACAGAGTGCATGAGTGTGTGCGTGTGCCAGTCAGGTTGTGTACCACCCCCCCCCCCCCCCCCCCCCTCTCATTTTCGAGGTGTACAGGAACAAGCCCTGACCAAATGTCCCATTATCAACCCCCCATGCCCCCTCATTCCTCAGCTTCATCTCTCCATCAACCTGTAATGCGGTATAACTGACAGCTCCTTCTCTGCATGGTCTTATCTATAATGTTAAGGAACGTGTGATTATCACACACCTCACACTTCTTCCCACATTTTCATGGACTATGTTTGGTATCGGGAGACTCTTTTAATGGCCACCTTTTGTTTTTACACACCAAGGCCGTTTCCCAAATACCACCCAATTCCTTATGTAGCCCCACCCCAGGGCCCATAGAGCTGTGATCAGAAGTAGTGCACTACGTAGGGAATAGGGCGCCATTTGGTACGCATTCAAAGACTTTGTATTTAGCGGATATGAATACTGCGAATACCACAGCGGTGCCATGGTCATGGATGAATTAACGAAGGGGCTGAGAGACTTAAATGGAAAAAAAAGGTTGTGGATTGTGTGACATAGACTTAGGGTATTTATTTAGTTAATGTTGTAGTTTAACTGTTTGTGGGAGAATAGGAGCTGTCTCTAACAGTATAGCAGCTAGTGTTTCACTGTGAGAACGTTTCACTTTTTCCATCACGTTTAAGAGACTTTGTCCGGGATTCAAACCAACACAGTGTAACGACCTAAGCAATGCAATAGCCTTTTGAATGCTATTTCCCAGACGACCACATACACGTTAACACTGGAAATGACGACTTTTACAAGTCAATCGCAGCCTCACCTGTCTGCATGTGTTCGAATCCTGGGCCTGGTCATTTGTTCTCATATTGTCCTACCACCTCTAGACCAGGGTTTCCCAGACTCGGTCCTGCCACCCCCGGGTGCACGGTTAGTTTTTACCCTAGCACTACACAGCTGATTCAAATCATCAAAGCTTGATGATGAGTTGGTTACTTGAATGATTTGTGTACTGCTATGGTAAAAAAAAAAAAAATGCACCCAGGGGGGCCCCGGGACCAAGTTTTGGAAACGCTCCTCTTGACTACACAGACAAGTTGAAGTGATCTCTACAGCAAGGATGGTCAACTCCAGCCCTCTGGGGCCTGAGTGGTGTTTCACTTTCCCCCATTCCTAGCAAACACTGATTCAAATAATTGCATTCTAAACTCAAGATCATGATTATTTGATTATTGGAGTCAGGTGTGTTAGCTGGGGCTGGGACAGGAGTTGGAGTTGGAGTTGCCCATCCCCACTCTACAGTATGTAAGAAGACACCCTAGTCCAGTCATAAAACAAGATGTCATAGTAACCATAAGGGAATGTGTCATTGCAGCATTGACAACAAGATGGCAGTCTACACAAAGACAAATCCCTGGAGGCTTGCCCCTAAAGGACACCTTTCCCCGGGTGGGAGAGAGAGACAGAGAGAAGGGGTGGATGTATGTGTGCATCAGTGTGCAGTGTTCTCTCCTCTAAAACAGAGTCCGGGTGGCTGTATGTGGAGTCCTCTTCTGATTTGAAAGAGATCACTAGCAGCCCTACCTACAACCTTCTGTATCAGACCCCAGGCTGCAACAGCTGGCCCGATACACACACCCACACCCACACCCTCACACACACACACACACACACACACACACACACACACACACACACACACACACACACACACACACACACACACACACACACACACACACACACACACACACACACACACACACACACACACACACACAGCTGTTTGGTGTTGCCTTTGATTGGAAGTCCTATATTAGTTGGGTGTGTTTGTCTGTGTATTTGTGGGAGATTGTTTCTTGTTTAGCATGAGTGAGCCTAACAGGACTGTCTGTAAATCGTGAGTTCGTTTTGTTATTTTTGTATGTTCATTTTTTGAGTTTATTAAATGTTCAAAATGAACAAACTCAATCCTGCTGCATATTGGTCATCTTTTTCCGACGATGATTTCGCTATATCGTCTGACGACGAAGAAATCCCTGACAGAATCTCCCACCAAACCAGGACCAAGCAGCAGAGGAAGGAGCAGTGGGATTTTGAATTGGACAAAAGGGAGAAATGGACATGGGAGCAAGTTATGGCCGGAGAGGGCCCATGGAGAATGGCTGGTAAGGACCGGGAACGTTTCCGAGGATCACGACTGGCGTTGAAGCACGAGAGGCACCCCCAATATTTTTTTTGGGGGGGGCACACGGGTAGTTTGGCTAGGCCAAGGAAGAGCCGGAAGCCAGCTACTCGTGGTTATATGGAGGAGCGTATGAGGTGGAGAGCGCCATGTTTCGCTGAGGAGCGCACTATCTCACCCATACGCACGCACAGTCCGGTGCGCGTTATTCCAGCCCCTCGCAGGTGCCGTGCTAGAGCGGGCATCCAGCCTGGTAGGAGGATGCCTGCGCAGCGCATCTGGTCGCCGGTACGCCTCCGAGGACCAGGCTACCCAACTCCCACTCTACACACGGCTACCATCAGGCCCCTGCACAGCCCAGTCCGCCCTGTACAAGCACCCCGCTCGTACAGGGCTACTAGTTCCATCCAGCCAGGACGGGTTGTGCAGGAGGTAAGATCAAGACCGCCTGTGCGCCTCCATAGCCCTGGGTTTCCAGCTCCTGTCTCTCGTGCGGACCCGGGAAGTGCGTCAGCCCAGTCCGACTCGTCCTGTTCCCGCTCCCCGCACTAGCCTGGAGGTGCGTGTTCCCAGTCTGGTACGTCCAGTACCAGCACCACGCACCAGGCTTCAAGTGCATCATCCCAGTCCGACGTCGCTAGAGCTGCCCGTCAGTCAAGAGTCACCAGAACTGCCCGTCAGTCAAGAGTCGCCAGAACTGCCCGTCAGTCAAGAGTCGCCAGAACTGCCCGTCAGTCAAGAGTTGCCAGAACTGCCCGTCAGTCAAGAGTCGCCCGAACTGCCCGTCAGTCAAGAGTCGCCCGAACTGCCCGTCAGTCAAGAGTCACCCGAACTGCCCGTCAGTCAAGAGTCGCCAGAGCCGCCCGTCAGTGAGGAATCGCCAGAGCCGCCCGTCAGTGAAGAGTCGCCAGAGCCACCCACTAGTCAGGAGCTGCCAGAGTGGCCAGACTGCCCGGAGATGCCAGAGTGGCCAGACTGACCGGAGATGCCAGAGTGGCCAGACTGCCCAGAGATGCCAGAGTGGCCAGACTGCCCGGAGATGCCAGAGTGGCCAGACTGCCCGGCGATGCCAGACTGCCCGGCGATGCCAGACTGCCCGGCGATGCCAGAGTGGCCCGACTGTCTTCCGGGTCTGCCAGAGTGGCCCGACTGTCTTCCGGGTCTGCCAGAGTGGCCCGACAGTCTTCCGGGCCAGCCCGAGTGGCCCGTCTACCCGGAGCTGCCGGGGTGGGTCGTCTGCCCGGAACTGCCTGAACCAGAGCCACGTCCAGATATAGGTGGGTTGGGGAGGGGGGGTGTAGCACAGTGCCGTCGTTGACGGCAGCCACCCTCCCTTCCCTCCCTTTAGTTAGGGGGATTTATTTATTTTTTTGGTTTGGGGTTTTTGTTATTTTTGAGGTGCTTCCGGGGTTAGCACCTTTAGGGGGGGTACTGTCACGTCCTGGCCAGTATAAGGGTTAATTGTTATTGTAGTTTGGTCAGGACGTGGCAGAGGGTATTTGGTTTATGTGGTTCGGGGTGGTGGTTTTTCTAAAAAAGGGCATTTGATTTATGTATTCCGGGGTTTTTGGGCACTGTTCCTTCTTTATGTAATTCTATGTTTAGTCTAGGTAATCTGTTTCTATGTTTAGTTAATTGGGGTGGACTTCCAATTGAAGGCAGCTGTTTGGTGTTGCCTTTGATTGGAAGTCCTATATTAGTTTGGTGTGTTTGTCTGTGTATTTGTGGGAGATTGTTTCTTGTTTAGCGTGAGTGAGCCTAACAGGACTGTCTGTAAATCATGAGTTCGTTTTGTTATTTTTGTATGTTCATTTTTTGAGTTTATTAAATGTTCAAAATGAACAAACTCACTCCTGCTGCATATTCGTCATCTTTTTCCGACGATGATTTCGCAATATCGTCTGACGACGAAGAAATCCCTGACACACACACACACACCCACACCCACACCCACACACACACACTCACACTCTCACACCCACACACACACACACACACACACACTAACTACAGTTATGGGTTGCCACTCTAGTATGATGTAGCTGTCCCAGACACAGCATATGGTTCTAAAACCTTCCCCCAACCCTTAGAACCGTAGGTTGCCTCTGATACACCATGTTCAATTGGTCTTAATTGTGTTACCTAATAAGGCCATTTAGATAGATCATAGTGAGGTCAATCTTTAAGCAACTGTCAACCGTCAGTAGTAACTGATTGGACCCCAGGAAGAGCAACAGCTAATGGTGATCCTGATAAAATACTGCATTCTGCATTAGACATTGCTGACATTGTGATTGCTTCAACAGATTGTCAAATGCTTGTGGCCATTTTAGAATATATTTTTCTTGTTTATATTACTTTACTTATAATGTTTATTTTCTTATGTACCTGATGTGTGTGCATTGAAATGGCTGAGACAAGACAGAATCAGTAAATGACTTATTTGTCTGGTATGATTTATTTTGGATTTCCTTTGTTTATAACAATGAATCTGTTGTAAGGAAAACATACAGATGTAGAATCTTTATTTGATCATCGTGTTGAGGAGAGCATTCCTACAATGCAGGAAATGTTTAACTTGTAGTGTATTTGAGGTTTAAAAATACTTCTTAAGTTTGTAATTTCCACTTTGAAATTAAGTTATTACTCCTGTATACTTTTCTCCTAGTGGGTTGATAGTTCTAGTTGACCCAGATTCAGATACTGCAGCACATTGTCTGGCATAGGGACCTTTACTGTATGCCAAGAATGTCACCCTAAAATATATAAAGCCTTACTCCTCGTGGTACAGTATGTGTACAGACATTTTCACTAGTGTATCAAAATGAGTTCCTCATGCTCAAACAATGCTGCTTTCCTAAAAACATTAAACAGAAGGATTGAAATATATCTCATATTTTCATGACAGTTGTATTTCTCTAACTATATTATGTCATCATTGTTAGAAGTGTATGCATTAGTGTGTGTGTGTGTGTGTGTGTGTGTGTGTGTGTGTGTGTGTGTGTGTGTGTGTGTGTATACGTGCGTGCATGTTTTTGTGTCTCTGCGAGTGTGTATTTGTGTGTACAGTATATACGGTATGTGTTCTTCTCACATTCTGTCTGTGTAACTGTCTGACTGTCTGACTGTGTGTCTCTGTCACTGTGTGACTGTGTGAATGTGTGACTGTGTGTCTCTGTCACTGTGTGAATGTGTGCCTGTGTGCCTGTGTGACTTTGTGTCTGTGTGACTGCGTGACTGTGTGTTTGTGTGACTGTGTGTCTGCGTGACTGTGTGTTTGTGTGACTGTGTGTCTGCGGGACTGTGTGACTGTTTCTATGTGTGTATGTGTGTCTGTGTGTTTGTGTTACTGTGTGACTGTCTGACTGTGTGTCTGTGTCTCGTTGTGACTTTGTGTCTGTGTGATTGTGTGTTTGTGTGACTGTGTGTCTGTGTTATTGTTTGTCTGTGTGTATATGTGTCTGTGTGTTTGCGTGACTGTGTGTCTGTGTTAGTGTTTGTCTGTGTGTATATGTGTCTGTGTGTTTGTGTTACTGTGTGACTGGGGGACTGTGGGACTGTCTGACTGTATATCTGTGTGACTGTGTCTATGTGACTGTGTCTCTTTTGACCTTGTGCCTGTGTGACTGTCTGACTGTGTGACTGTGTGACTGTTTGGCTGTGTCTATGTGACTGTCTGACTGCGTGTCTTTGGGACTGTCATATTGTCTGACTGTGTGACTGTGTGTCTGTGTGTCTGTGGGACTGTGTGACTGTGTAACTGTGTGTCTGTGTGACATTGTGACTGTGTGCCTGTTTGTCTGTGGGACTGTGTGACTGTGTGACTGTGTGTCTGTCTGACTATCTGACTGTCTGACTGTCTGTCTGTCTGTATGACTGTGTGTCTGTGTGTCTGTGTGTCTGTGTGTCTGTGGGACTGTGTGACTGTTTTGCTGTGTGTCTATGTGACTGTCTAACTGTCTTACTGCGTCTCTCTGGGACTGTCCGACTGTCTGATTGTGTGTTTATGTGTCTGTGGGACTGTCTGACTGTGTGTCTGTGTGACTGTGTGTCTGTGTGTCTGTGGGACTGTCTGACTGTGTGTCTGTGGGACTGTGTCTGTGTGACTGTCTGACTGTGCGTCTGTCTGACTGTCTGTCTGTCTGTGTGTCTGTGTAGCTTTCTGACTGTCTGACTGTGTGTCTGTCTGACTGTCTGACTGTGTGTCTGTGTAACTGTCTGACTGTGTCTGTGTGTCTGTGTAGCTTTCTGACTGTCTGACTGTGTGTCTGTGTGACTGTCTGACTGTGTGTCTGTGTGTCTGTGTGGCTTTCTGACTGTGTGTCTGTGTGGCTTTCTGACTGTCTGACTGTGTGTCTTTGTGTCTGTGTGACTGTGTGTCTGTGTGTCTGTCTGACTGTGTGTCTCTGTCACTGTGTGACTGTGTGACTGTTTGGCTGTGTCTATGTGACTGTCTGACTGCGTGTCTTTGGGACTGTCATATTGTCTGACTGTGTGCCTGTGTGTCTATGGCTCTGTGTTACTGTGTGACTGTGTGTCTGTGTGTCTGTGTGTCTGTGTGACTGTGTAACTGTGCGTCTGTGCGACATTGTGACTGTGTGCCTGTTTGTCTGTGGGACTGTGTGACTGTGTGACTGTGTGTCTGTCTGACTAGCTGACTGTCTGACTGTCTGTCTGTCTGTATGACTGTGTGACTGTGTGACTGTGTGACTTTGCATCTGTGTGACTGTGTGTCTGTGTGTCTGTGTGTCTGTGGGACTGTGTGACTGTTTTGCTGTGTGTCTATGTGACTGTCTAACTGTCTTACTGCGTCTCTCTGGGACTGTCCGACTGTCTGATTGTGTGTCTGTGGGACTGTCTGACTGTGTGTCTGTGTGTCTGTGGGACTGTCTGTCTGTGGGACTGTGTCTCTGTCTGACTGTGTGACTGTGTGAATGTGTGTCTGTGGGACTGTGTGTCTGTGGGACTGTGTGTTTGTGGGACTGTGTGCCTGTGTGTCTGTGTGTCTGTGGGACTGTCTGACTGTGTGTCTGTGTGTCTGTGTGTCTGTGTGTCTGTGTGCCTGTGTGACAGTGTGTCTGTGTGTCTGTGTGTCTGTGTGCCTGTGTGTCTGTGGGACTGTGTGCCTGTGTGTCTGTGTGTCTGTGGGACTGTGTGACGGTGTGTCTGTGTGTCTGTGTGTCTGTGTGCCTGTGTGACAGTGTGACTGTCTGACTGTGTGTCTGTGTGTCTGTGTGTCTGTGTAGCTTTCTGACTGTCTGACTGTGAGTCTGTGGGACTGCCTGACTGTGTGTCTGTGTGTCTGTCTGACTGTCTGTCTGTGTGTCTGTGTGTCTGTGTGACTGTGCGCCTGTGTGTCTGTGGGACTGTGTGTGTGTGTGACTGTCTGACAGTGTGTCTGTCTGACTGTCTGACTGTGTGTCTGTGTGACTGTCTGACTGTGTGTCTGTGTGTCTGTGTGGCTTTCTGACTGTGTGTCTGTGTGGCTTTCTGACTGTCTGACTGTCTGACTGTGTGTCTTTGTGTCTGTGTGTCTGTGTGATGGTGTGTCTGTGTGTCTGTGTGACTGTTTGACTGTGTGTCTGTGTGACTGTCTGACTGTGTCTGTGTGACTATGTGTATAGTCGGTCGAGACATTCCAATTAGTTTGACTGAGCGAGAACAAAATCATCACCTCCTTGGAGTAGGCAGTGAGTATTAAAGTGCTGATTTTACTATTGCCAGGCTCATTATTACATATCTCCCCTATTTAACACGGATCACCGTAATTAGAATCAGCTGTAACAGCAGAGATTATCAGGTTCCAACCACTCCTATGAAATATAAGCCTTTTGTTAATATTGTATCAACGCTCCTCCTACAATGTGTTGGCACTGTTTATAGATACTAGATTAAAACCACAAAACTTTCTGTCTTCTAATCCTTTCTCTGGGTTTTTACAGAATTGATCCTGATTCCTGGCGTATAGAATTCATGGCCGTGGCAGATAAGCCATTCTCTCAACTGAATGGTGTGACTTTTTTTAACATCAGTTAAGCCACCCAGAACTTAACTTACATATACAATAGGTATCAATGGCTCCAGCATTCTCCCAGTCCCATCGTGGTATGGGGGAATCCCTGCAAAGTGTCTGGGTCCTCCACCTCCCTCACAACAACTGCAAGAACACACACACAACATATACGGACACACACGACTTATGTGCACACGCACACACAAACACACTCACACACACACTCTCTCAGTCCCTCTCCCTGTGATATTGAAAGTGCTGATTTCTCTATATGTCTGTACAGCTGCCCTTATTTATGAAGTTAGCTGAGGCTTTTATCCTCATCGTTCGCCTCTCTCCCCTGCTGGTTTGTGTGTGTCAAAGCGCAGTAATTTGGCTCAACGTATGGCCCAGCACGCCAGAGTTAATGAGGGGCTGTTTGAGAGATAAATGCATGTGAATAATCATGAGCGAGAGAGAGGCCCCCCATCAATATGAAAACTCTAGTCAATTTGTTCAATCAGGCTCTCTGCTGTGTATATGTGAATGCATTTGTGTGCTTTTATGAATGTGCTTTTGTGTGTGTGTCCTTGTGTGTGTGTTAAAACCTCTTAAATATAACTCAATGTAATCGAAAATCTAGTCTACGTAATCTCCAAAAGTAATTATTTTAACACGATAGGGCCATAACCAGTAACTAGTAAGACTGCATATACCAAGAAAGTTTAAAATAAATTGCTGAGGTGTAGTCACTTTTGAGAACACAAGCTGTAGTACACAGTACAACTACTGTATCATTAAATATTTTATATGATGTATTTCATATTCAACAAAACTGTATGAATAAGGCTTGAAATGACTTATATTTTTTCTAAATATAGTATAATCAATTTATAAAATGACTAACTCTAAGATTTCACCTTTCTTATGAATGTAAAATACATATTTGCATATTTAGTGTTAGAGAAAAGGTGCATATTTTCTGAAGGTCTCTATTGATCACAACGTTTCCCAGTCGCTGTGAACATCTCACTGAGCTCTAGCTTGGCTTCCTGGACTAGTTAGTAACTCACCTCATATTAATAATGTCCATGACAAACAGAAAGAGTTTTTTTGTTTAAAATCTATAAATAATTTTAGATTACTGGCTATAAATCGATCTCTGACTGTGCTACAGCCACAGAAAACTATAGCTCCTGCTGCGCTACAATGTCCAGGCATATGAGTGGCACATTACGATGTAAGGATTCCAGGCATATGAGTGGCACATTACGATGTAAGGATTCCAGGCATATGAGTGGCACATTACGATGTAAGGATTCCAGGCATATGAGTGGCACATTACGATGTAAGGATTCCAGGCATATGAGTGGCACATTACGATGTAAGGATTCCAGGCAGATGAGTGGCAAATTACGATGTAAGGATTCCAGGCATATGAGTGGCACATTACGATGTAAGGATTCCAGGCATATGAGTGGCACATTACGATATACGGATTCCAGGCATATGAGTGGCACATTACGATGTAAGGATTCCAGGCATATGAGTGGCATATTACGATGTAAGGATTCCAGGCATATGAGTGGCATATTACGATGTAAGGATTCCAGGCATATGAGTGGCACATTACGATGTAAG
This sequence comes from Salmo salar, assembly GCF_965601325.2. NCBI lineage: Eukaryota > Metazoa > Chordata > Actinopteri > Salmoniformes > Salmonidae > Salmo > Salmo salar. The sequence continues at coordinate 36,080,099 of NC_138314.1, forward strand.
GATTCCAGGCATATGAGTGGCACATTACGATGTAAGGATTCCAGGGATATGAGTGGCACATTACGATGTAAGGATTCCAGGCATATGAGTGGCACATTACGATGTAAGGATTCCAGGCATATGAGTGGCACATTACGATGTAAGGATTCCAGGCATATGAGTGGCACATTACGATGTAAGGATTCCAGGCATATGAGTGGCACATTACGATGTAAGGATTCCAGTCATATGAGTGGCACATTACGATGTAAGGATTCCAGGCATATGAGTGGCACATTACGATGTAAGGATTCCAGGCATATGAGTGGCACATTACGATGTAAGGATTCCAGGCATATGAGTGGCACATTACGATGTAAGGATTCCAGGCATATGAGTGGCACATTACGATGTAAGGATTCCAGGCATATGAGTGGCACATTACGATGTAAGGATTCCAGGCATATGAGTGGCACATTACGATGTAAGGATTCCAGGCATATGAGTGGCACATTACAATGTAAGGATTCCAGGCATATGAGTGGCACATTACGATGTAAGGATTCCAGGCATATGAGTGGCACATTACAATGTAAGGATTCCAGGCATATGAGTGGCACATTACGATGTAAGGATTCCAGGCATATGAGTGGCATATTACGATGTAAGGATTCCAGGCATATGAGTGGCACATTACGATGTAAGGATTCCAGGCATATGAGTGGCACATTACGATGTAAGGATTCCAGGCATATGAGTGGCACATTACGATGTAAGGATTCCAGGCATATGAGTGGCATATTACGATGTAAGGATTCCAGGCATATGAGTGGCACATTACGATGTAAGGATTCCAGGCATATGAGTGGCACATTACGATGTAAGGATTCCAGGCATATGAGTGGCACATTACGATGTAAGGATTCCAGGCATATGAGTGGCACATTACGATGTAAGGATTCCAGGCATATGAGTGGCACATTACGATGTAAGGATTCCAGGCATATGAGTGGCTCTGTGGCTGTGACCTAATGTTCAGCCAGGAGAAGATGAACAGTCGGAAGAGCGAATGAAGCAGCTTCAATTAGTGTCATATTTCACATCCTGCTTCACACAGGCAGAGGAGACATACTCCTGTGTCCATGAGAATCAGGGCTACCGCTCAATACAAGCCATTTCCATCTATTGTGTCCATATACCGATTAATAAGTGAAAATGTCGAACGGAACTGGTACCAGAACCACGCAGGTCCGCAAAACAGGGGACTTTACATCTAAGAGGTATTAAGTGTCTTGTTTTTTAATTTATTTTATTTCACCTTTATTTAACCAGGTAGGCCAGTTGAGAACAAGTTCTCATTTACAACTGTGACCTGGTCAAGATAAAGCAAAGCAATGTGACAAAAACAACAACACAGAGTTACACATAAACAAACATACAGTCAATAACACAATAGAAAAAAAAAATCTATGTACAATGTGTGCAAATGTAGAAGAGTAGGGACGTAAGGCAATAAATAGGCCATAGAGGTGAAATAACAACAACTTAGCATTAACACTGGAGTGATAGATGTGCAGATGATGATGTGCAAGTAGAGATACTGGGGTGCAAAAGATCAAGAGGGTAAGTAATAATATGGGGATGAGGTAGTTGGGTGTGCTATTTACAGATGGGCTGTGTACAGGTACAGTGATCGGTAAGCTGTTCTGACAGCTGATGCTTAAAATTAGAGAGGGAGATATAAGACTCCAGCTTCAGTGATTTTTGCAATTCATTCCAGTCATTGGTAGCAGAGAACTGGAAGGAAAGGCGGCCAAAGGAAGTGTTGGCTTTGGGGATGACCAGTGAAATATACCTGCTGGAGCGTGTGCTACGGGTGGGTGTTGCTATTGTGTCCAGTGAGCTGAGATAAGGCGGGGCTTTACCTAATCAGGCTGTTTGTCTTCTAGCTGTGAGGAATCAGGCTGCTTGGCTTCTGGCTGTGAGGAATCAGGCTGTTTGGCTTCTGGCTGTGAGGAATCAGGCTGTTTGGCTTCTGGCTGTGAGGAATCAGGCTATTTGGCTTCTGGCTGTGAGGAATCAGGCTGTTTGGCTTCTGGCTGTGAGGGATCAGGCTGTTTGGCTTCTGGCTGTGAGGAATCAGGGCTGTTTGGCTTCTGGCTGTGAGGAATCAGGCTGCTTGGCTTCTGGCTGTGAGGAATCAGGCTGTTTGGCTTCTGGCTGTGAGGAATCAGGCTGTTTGGCTTCTAGCTGTGAGGAATCAGGCTGCTTGGCTTCTGGCTGTGAGGAATCAGGCTGTTTGGCTTCTAGCTGTGAGGAATCAGGCTGCTTGGCTTCTGGCTGTGAGGAATCAGGCTGTTTGGCTTCTGGCTGTGAGGGATCAGGCTGTTTGGCTTCTGGCTGTGAGGAATCAGGGCTGTTTGGCTTCTGGCTGTGAGGAATCAGGCTGCTTGGCTTCTGGCTGTGAGGAATCAGGCTGTTTGGCTTCTAGCTGTGAGGAATCAGGCTGCTTGGCTTCTGGCTGTGAGGGATCAGGCTGTTTGGCTTCTAGCTGTGAGGAATCAGGCTGCTTGGCTTCTGGCTGTGAGGAATCAGGGTGTTTGCTCAGAATGCTAGGAGAGGATTTCTGTTGATAGCCTCTGAGGGAACCATAATGTGTGTATTATGGAGGCCTGAAAAATGACACCTTGATGCAATATGCACTTTGTGTGTATGGAGGTAAGTATTGGATTATGTGGCTTTGGCAACTCAATCAGCTCCACTGAATCGCGGGTCCTGTCTTCTAAACACACATATGTTTACATGTGTGCTGTGTTGCCATATGTTTAAATGGCTGAAGGGGGATAGATATACAAACTCCCCTTCAATGCTTAGGGAAATAATATGGACACGGTGAAGACATGCTGTTTGAGCCTGGTAAAGGGAAAAACTAAGGCCTCCATTCTCGGATCAGTGATATAGACTATGTTAAAATATGCCATTCAATAAACAACATAAGCAATCATTTCTTTTTTTTAACCGTTATTTAACTAGGCAAGCCAGTTAAGAACAAATTCAAATTTTAGAATGATGACCTACCCCTCCCCTAACCCAGACAACGCTGGGCCAATTGTGCGCCACCCTATGGGACTCCCGATCACAGGCGGTTGTGATAGAGCCTGGGTTTGAACCAGGGTTTATGGTGATGCCTCTAGCACTGAGATGCAGTGCCTTAGACCGCTGCGCCACTCAATAGCATATAATGCTATACAAAATGTTACTTTTCCGCACATAAAAACATTATAGTATTTTTCACATCAATATGCCCCTGAATCTTATACAGGCCTTTGTTATTAAGCCAGAGCATGGCATGAATAAAGTCAGTTACTGGATTGGCACTGATAATGGCTATTCATGCCACCACGCTGCCCCTACTGGTCTGATCTGTAATAGTAGGGGAGGCGGACAGACGGACAGACGGGCAGGCGGACAGACAGACAGGTGGACAGACAGGCAGGGAGGCAGACAGGCAGAGGGGCAGGCTGTGAGGCAGGCAGGCAGGCAGTTAGATAGGCAGGCAGATAGACATGCAGGCAGATAGACATGCAGGGAGGGAGGCGGACAGACAGGCGGACAGACAGATAGGCAGAGAGACAGGCAGGGAGGCTGACAGACAGACCGGCATACATACAGACAGACAGGTAGACAGGCAGACAGGCAGACAGGGAGAATATACGGCCTTTGTTATCATAAGAGTGTATGGGCTGTAGTCAGGATGATCTCCTCCCTATTCTAAACAGTACAATTAAAACAGGGGCCAGAGATGTTTAAGCATGCAGGAATCCTGGTGCTTGAACAAAGGGCCACTTTGCCCGTCGCTGCTATCAGGGTGGAGTGTAATGGTAGAAGTCAAAATAGGGCGATTCATTTACTCTCGTTGAGCTAAGTGCATTCTTGGCTCACAGAGGGGGTGCCATGCTCGGCAAAAGCCAGAGAGCCCATTTGTGATGGCAAATGTCACCGCCTCGCATCTCTCAGCTATAGCCTACACCTCCACCACTCCTGTTTGGGTCACTGTGTTTACATCTCTCTCTTTCTCTTTCTCTCTCTCTCTTGCTCTCTCTCTCTGTCTCTCTCTGTTCATCCCTCTTTTCATCCTCAGCTCCAGTACTCATCCACACCACAGGCTCTCTGTTTACCTCTCTCTCCCATCCCTCTCTCTCTCTCTTTCATCCCTCTCTTTGTCTTCCATTCATCTATCTATCTCTCTTTCTCTCTCTCTCTCTCTCTCTCTCTCTCTCTCTTCGTCCCTCTCTCATTCACTTCCATCCCTCTCTCCCTCTCCCATCCCTCTCTCTCTCTTTGTCCCTCTCTCATTCACTTCCATCCCTCTCTCCCTCTCCCATCCCTCTCTGTCTCTCTTTGTCCCTCTCTCATTCTCTTCCATCCCTCTCTCCCTCTCCCATCCCTCTCTCTCTCTTTGTCCCTCTCTCATTCACTTCCATCCCTCTCTCCCTCTCCCATCCCTCTCTCTCTCTTTGTCCCTCTCTCATTCTCTTCCATCCCTCTCTCCCTCTCCCATCCCTCTCTCTCTCTTTGTCCCTCTCTCATTCACTTCCATCCCTCTCTCCCTCTCCCATCCCTCTCTCTCTCTCTTTGTCCCTCTCTCATTCACTTCCATCCCTCTCTCCCTCTCCCATCCCTCTCTCTCTCTTTGTCCCTCTCTCATTCTCTTCCATCCCTCTCTCCCTCTTCAATTCCTCTCTCTCTCTCTCTTTGTCCCTCTCTCATTCTCTTCCATCCCTCTCTCCCTCTTCAATTCCTCTCTCTCTCTCTTTGTCCCTCTCTCATTCACTTCCATCCCTCTCTCCCTCTCCCATCCCTCTCTCTCTCTCTTTGTCCCTCTCTCATTCTCTTCCATCCCTCTCTCCCTCTCCCATCCCTCTCTCTCTCTCTTTGTCCCTCTCTCATTCTCTTCCATCCCTCTCTCCCTCTCCCATCCCTCTCTCTCTCTCTTTGTCCCTCTCTCATTCTCTTCCATCCCTCTCTCCCTCTCCCATCCCTCTCTCTCTCTTTGTCCCTCTCTCATTCTCTTCCATCCCTCTCTCCCTCTTCAATTCCTCTCTCTCTCTCTTTGTCCCTCTCTCCAGATGTAGGGTATGTGTTGTGTTATGACAAAGAGATGGATAGCTAATTAATACGTGTGATATGAGCAAACATGCATGTCTGCGCCTGAATACCGAGGCTGTTTCAGTCCAACAGTGTCTGTTTGCACTGCAAGCGGAGCAGCCCGAGGTTTGTGTGTCGCCACTCTATCACAAAACCAAACCGTGTACATTCGCTCTGGGCCGACACAATGTTCTATAAGGTGTGTGTGTGTGTGTGGAGCTGCCAACATAATGAATAGGCGGCTTAGCTCATGCATGCTAATGTTATGTTGTAAGCAATTTTGTTGACAACTGCTAATACTTCTTTCATATTATCATCAAAAGCAGCTAATACAACAGCCATTACTCCACGGCTCCCCATGCAAGACATGATGGATTGTGACCTTAGTATGGGTTAGCCTAGTTTTGAAAGTTAAACAACCAGCAATAAATCACGGAATTATTACAGTGCGCTTTAATTGGTTAAGGACTGTATATTTCCTAAAGAGGTACAACAAATTGGGGTTCGTCACTTTTTAATTTGCAAAGTACATTTTTTATTACGAATGGCAGTTGAATATTACCTCTCCTTTGTCATGCAAAATACGCAACACACTTGCAATCTATTAATTGGACAAAAATGCGGTGCCAGCGCAAATCCCTCTCTTCCTCAGTGCAGGGGAGCGGCTGGGTGCATTAGGAAGAGAGGGAACGGAGGAACAGAGGAGAGTGAAACACCCTGCCTCGCTCCATGCCCACTTCTTTCTGATGGAAATACAACCAGGGTTGGGGAGTAATGGATTACAAAACAAAATGCAATTTTCATCCGTTACATTACCAGCAAAACAATTTTGCAATCAGATTGCAGAGACCACTATGATGACACCAACATTTGCTGCATTTGATAGATAGCGAGAAAAGAGTAGGAATAGGTTTTTGTAGGCTACAGTGCAAACTATGTCTTCCAATGGTACAACTACTGTGGGCATCAAAGATTATACGACCAACTTGAATAAAAGCTTGGAGGTAAGGACGACAGCAGTGCTGTAGCCTACGGGCGATACGGATATCACTTAGGCCTATTATTGATATCTGCATAGCAATTATGTGAATCACACTGCTGCTCTCTAAATTATTTGCACCTTACGGATTGCGGTTCTTGTGGATGGCTGTTCATAAATGTATAGGTATATTTTACCACAATAATGGTTGAATTGAGGAAGTGTAGGCTAAAGTGTCTATCAATCCTTGTTTATGCAACCTATGGACAGTCAGTGAAGAATGTGCTCTTGCAACAGATGCAAAATGCGGCTCCCAGCCTATGGAAAAAATGTTTGAGGGAGTTCCTCCCTTGTAAATACATTTTTTTTAAAGATTGCCTTTCGTGAACTAACACTCACATTTGACTTTCCCCCGCTACTAGCACTGACTTTGCTGATAGCTACTTTATTGAGGGAAAATGTACTTGCTATGATTGAGATATGTGGTTGTCCCACCTAGCTATCTTAAGACGAATCCACTAACATGTAAATGTAAATGTGGTTTTGGGCTCCATAAATACAGTCAAAAACACGTTTCATTTAAGAAGGCCAGGAGTAGGGCTTTTGTTGCTCAATCTAATTCATGCTGATTCCAGAAAAGGTCCAAATGACTAACGGACATGTGATTTTACTTGCACACTTTTGATAGACTTCAACAAATTATCGAGATATCAAAGTGTCACCCATAGAGCTCCTATTAAATTAATGAAGTATTCTTATTCCTAATTCTAAGGTGTCACCAACAAAAACATAAACAATAGGCCTATAGCAAATGCATCACATCACATCACGAACTCATGTTCACGTCATGCAAATAGTCACGTCATGCGGTAGTGCTCTAAGAACGCCGTTCCATGACAGCAGCATTTCATTTTCAACCGTGTTTTGAAGCAATCAGCCCAACCATTCCTCCATGACAAGAACATAAACAACAGAGGAAGCTCATACATTTTGGGTTGTGTTCAGGTAAAACAATTACACTAACATGTACTGAACAAAATTATAAAAACAATTTCAACAATTTTACTGCATATAAGGAAATCAGGTCCTTAATTTATTAATTTCACATGACTGGGCAGGGGTGCAGCCATGGGTGGTTCTGGGAGGGCATAGGCCCACCCACTTAGGAGCCAGGCCCACCCACTGGGGAGCCAGGCCCAGCCAATTAGAATGAGTTTTCCCCACAAAAGGACTTTATTACAGACAGAAATACTCCTCAGTTTTATCAGCTGTCCGGGTGGCTGGTCTCAGATGATCCCACAGGTGAAGAAGCCGGATGTGGAGGTCCTGGGCTGGCGTGGTTACATGTGGTCTGCAGTTGTGTGGCTGGTTGGATGTACTGCCAAATTCTCTAAAACGACGTTGGAGGCGGCTCATTATAGCGAAATTAACATTCAATTATCTGGCAACAGCTCTGGTGGACATTCCTGCAGTCACCGTGCCAACTGTACGCTCCCTCAAAACGTGAGACATCTGTGGCTTTGTGTTGTGTGACAAAACTGCACATTTTAGAATGGCCTTTTATTGTCCCCAGCATAAGGTGCACCTGTGTAATGATCATACTGTTTAATCAGCTTCTTGATATGCCACACCTGTCAAGTGGATGGATTATCTTGGCAAAGGAGAAATGCTCACTAACAGGGATGAAAACAAATTTGTGAATGAAATATGATAGAAATAATCTTTTTGTGCAAATGGAACATGTCTGGGACCTTATTTCAGCTCATGAAACATGGGACCAACACTTTACATGTTGCGTTTATATTTTGGTTCAGTATATATTTCCATATTTCTAAGTCCTATTCTTGAAAATCCAGGGATATTTAATTAATCGGAATGACTGGAAATCTGACAGACTGGTTTGTAATGTAAATATATAGCCTACTCATTTTATTATCTGTAATGAATTAGTAAGCAATGGGTAGGAAGCATACATTACCCATATTGTAAAAGGCAACATTCATTTAAGGCCAGCTATGTAAACTTTAACATTGATGTCTTTCAATTGTAATATACATTTTTGTCTTTTTCTAATGCCTCTTAAGGGGAAAGTAATCTAAAAGTATCTGAAAGTAAGCTAATTACGTTTCTGATTACATTTTTGGATAGGTAACTAATATCTGTAAAAGTAACCTCGTCCCTCTCTTCTCCTTCTCTTCCCCCTCTCTCTTCCCCTCTCTTCTCCCTCTCCCCCCGCTCTTCTCCCTCTCTTCTCCCTCTCTTCTCCCTCTCGTCTCCCTCTCGTCTCCCTCTCTTTCCTTCTGTTCTCCCTCTCTCTTCTCCCTCTCTCTTCTCCCTCTTTCTTCTCCCTCTCTCTTCTTCCGCTCTCTTCCCTTATCTTTCCCATCTCTTTCCCCCCTCTCTTCTCCCTCTCTCCCCTCTCTCTTCCCCCTCTCTTCCCCCTCTCTCCTACCTCTCCCCCTCTCTTCTCCCTCTCTTGTCTCTCTCTCCTCCTTCTTTTCCCCCTCTCTTCCCACTCTCTCCTACAGCTAATTAAGACAGTGTACATATGAACGACACATGTGGTAATTATATGTGGCCCCCCCTGTAGGTGTTTTACGGCTGCTTATTTTCATGGAGATACTGGTGATTCATTGAAGTGTTTGGAATCCCAAGAACAACCTACTTTAACATGTCTTGCCAGTACAGTGTTGAACAAACCAGCCTATGCTTTACACTTTGCATAGTCTTAGTGACTACTACATTCAATGTAATTGTGCGTGCCTGGGTCTATGCAGTAGAAACTTGATGTATGTGATGTGAGGTCTTAACATCAGTGACTGTATTATGTAGTTAGTGCCAATGGCCGGTTGGACTAAAAGGACTCTAGTTAGATGTAGTTGTCTCATGTTTATACAACGGTCATAATTTGTATCACATTTCTTTTGTGTCTGGCGAATGGGTCAGCATTGGGGCTCAGAGTCAAAGTGTTTTGATTGGTCAGTACATGAAGCTTGAGTGTTCTGGCTGGTCAGTGCACTTGGAGATGGAGTGTTTTGATTGGCGTTGTCAGCTTCTCGATGTCGTCACTTTCCCCTATGTTCTGGTTTGGCAGCATGACGACACATTGCCAGCTGCTGGTGACAGGTTGCCACCCTGAGATGTCACAATCCTGTCCTGTGTGTCTAACCCCCGTCACCCCCCCCCCCCCCATCCTCTTACGCCCGTCACTCACCCATTTCTCTCCGACGCCTCCTAGACCAATCAGCCGCCGTCTCCTGGGACATTATGTCACACATTTAAGGATGCATGACAAAGTGCTCCTTGATTTCCCAGTGGCCGCTATCTGTAGCCTGCTCACTCTGCCATACACACGCTCACACACACATACACACACTCACACACGTGCATGCACGTACGTGCACATGCATGCACGCGCACACACACACACGTTCACACACACACACACACACACAAATATACACACACTCACACACACCCTTTCCATGTGACATAGGACACATGTCAGAGGACGACAAGTCAGCAGTGTGTCTGGCAGTGCAGCCTGGGAGTTTGCAATGCTTTCTCTCATTTACATTAGCAATAAATTGCCATGGTGGAATAGCAACTCTTCACTAACACAGATGTTGAGAGAGTACAAATTTCAACTATTGCTTATCGAAGTGGTTAAGTATTATTGGCAATGTAAGAAATATATGTATTTTTTAGAGGTACATTGTTTACAATCATCAAAGCAAAGATGGAGTAATTGATATTCAAGCACAGCAAAATAAGTTTCTCTCTCTCCAAAACAGCTTTATCTCACCTTCAGTGGAGTATGATGTCTGTTCGAATAGATATTCACCGTTTGTAAAGGTGCAGTGTTTTTCATTTAAAAGCAGGCCGCCACATCAACAGGACACTAATAGCTGTCTGTCACCAGCAACTTCCAGGTCTAGCCCATTTTGTTCTGCCTCTCTACCTCCCTACCATTAGGGACATGGGCATGGTCCTAGACCTCCAGGACCGTGAGAACTCACCTTCTGGTAAAGATCAAATCTTCTTTGATGTTGAGATTTTCAAATAATAAGAAAATTACAGAGTTTGACCTTTCTGCGGTGTGTCCCTGTGAGAGTGAAAGAACTGTTCTATGAGAGGGAATGAACTCCACTGTGAGTAAATCAACTACACTAGGAGAGAGAATCAATTCCACTGAGAGAGAATCAATTCCACTATGAGAGAGAATCAATTCCACTGAGAGAGAATCAACTGCATTATGAGAATCAACTGCACTATGAGAGTGAATCAACAATTTTGAGATATTTTCAACTGCACAATGAGAGAGAATCAACTGCAGTATGAGAGTGAATCAACCACTTTGGGAGATAATCAACTGCACCATGAGAGAGAATCAACTCCACTATGAAATGATCAACCACGCTATGAGAGAGAATCAGCTGCACTATGAGAGAGTATCAACTGCACTATGAGAGAGAAGCAATTGCACTATGAGAAGAATCAACTCCACTATGAGAGAATCAACCATATTATGAGAGAGAATCAACTCCACTATGAGTGAATCAACCATATTATGAGAGAGAATCAACTCCACTATGAGAGAATCAACCATATTATGAGAGAGAATCAACTCCACTATGAGTGAATCAACCACACTATGAGAGCAACTCAACTCCACTATAAAGGAATCAACCACACTAGGAGAGAGAATCAACCACACTATGAGAGCGAATCAACTGCACTATGAGAGATAATTAAATTCACAATGAGTGAATCAACTGCACAATGAGAGAGAATCAACCACTTCAGTCAAATGGAACTTTACTGATGTGATGTCAGAATGTCTCCCCTCTCAGAGCCATACAAAATAGAGATTGTGTTCCAGAAAAAAAAGGCTATTTTGGCTTCTGTACCCAAAGCATTGCGGGTATGTATTCACATGTGTGTAGAGAAGACTGAGTGCGTTCCTTCTCACTCGCAGACGCGGCTTTTATGCCGGATGAAAGCAGAACTTCAATTGGAGAGAGCTTCCAGCACAGTTGCACAGGGTTCAGTGAAGAAAGTGGCTAAAGTAATTCTGCAAAGCCATCTGTGTCATTGCGGCCTTTCTCTAAAAATGCCTTGTTTATAATAGGTGACTGAGACAACAATTGCGGTGGAGTAGCTTTTAAGTGCGAACGTGTCGCTCTTTAGAGACTGGAGGGGATTCAATGCACCTAACATGTCACAGAGAAGTGCTGCATAATCCTTAGAAAAGGAATAGCGAATCACAATAACGGGGGCAGGGGGGTGTATCTGATAGGGTTCGCAGTTATCAAAACAATCATAAAGAGTAGGAAGACAAAGTCCCACCTCCTAGAACACAGCTGTCAATCAAAGCATTTCAATGGTTCCAAACAGGAGCCAATCGGCTTGTGCTACAATGGCAGTTACATTTACCAGGCTTCTGTGGAAAGTGGGAAACAGAAATTGTTTATGACACAAATCCACTACTAATTCAACAACCAAATCAGCCCTGGGCTTAAGAGATAATACATTCATTGACCATACTGTATACTTAGCTTTTTTTAAACGGCTGTTTTGGTAAAGAAGTAATCCCTGTGATAGAAAACAAAGTTGATGGATTAGCATTTTCTTTGTGAATACCAGGCCTGACATCCTCTGTGTAACTATCACGTGGCTTTTAGCAGGTGCTGATTCTCAGTCTAAAGGGTGAAGTGAGATGCTGTCTGCAGGATGTCTCGTTGTGTGACTGTGTGTGTGTGTGTCTCTTTCTCTACTGCATCCAGTAGATTATCCTATTCCATTGAGATATACTCTGAAACTATACTGCCAACAGGAAACAGAATCAGTCATCGAATGGTTTTCATCTGTGTCACAACCTTTGTGCATACCTGTCTGTACTCTAAACCTGCCTCTGGTGCCTCTCTCCGATGTAGGCATATACAGTGCACTTTGAAAGTATTCAGTCCCTTGACTTTTTCCACATTTTGCTGCGTTACAACCTTGTTCTAAAAATGATTGAATTGTTTTTCCCCCCCTCATCAATCTACACACAATACCCCATAATGATAAAGCAGCGATTACAGCCTCAAGTCTTCTTGGGTATGATGCTACAAGCTTGGCACACCTGTTATTGGGGAGTTTCTCCCATTCTTCTCTGCAGATCCACTCAAGCTCTGTCAGGTTGGATGGGGAGCGTCGCTGCACAGCTATTTTCAGGTCTCTCCAGAGATGTTCGATCGGGTTCAAGTCCGGACTCTGGCTGGGCCATTCAAGGACATTCAGAGACTTGTACCGAAGCCACTCCTGCGTTGTCTTAGCTGTGTGTTAGGGTCATTGTCCTGTTGGAAGGGGAAACTTCACCCTAGTCTGAGGTCCTGAGCTCTCTGGAGCAGGTTTTCATCATGGATCTCTCTGTACTTTGGTCTGTTCATCTTTCCCTCGATCCTGTCTAGTCTCCAAGTCCCTGCCGTTGAAAAAAATCCCCACAGCATGATGCTGCCACCACCGTGCTTCACCATAGGGATGGTGCCAGGTTTTCTCCAGACGTGACGCTTGGCATTCAGGCCAAAGAGATCAATCTTGGTTTCATCAGACCAGAGAATCTTGTTTCTCATGGTCTGAGAGTCCTTAGGTGCCTTTTGGCAAACTCCAAGCGGGCTGTCATGTGCCTTTTACTGAGGAGTGGCTTCCGTCTGGCCACTCTACCATAAAGGCCAGATTGATGGAATGCTGCAGAGATGGTTGTCCTTCTGGAAGGTTCTCCAATCTCCACAGAGGAACTCTGGAGCTCCATGAGAGTGACCATCAGGTTCTTGGTCACCTCCCTGACCAAGGCCCTTCTCCCCCGATTGTTCAGTTTGGCCGGGTGGTCAGCTCTAGGAAGAGTCTTAGTGGTTCCAAACTTCTTCCATTTAGGAATGTTGGAGGCCACTGTGTTCTTCAATGCTGCAGAACATTTTTGGTACCCTTCCCCAGATGTGCCTCGACACAATGCTGTCTCAGAGCTCTATGGACAATTCCTTCGACCTCATGGCTTGATTTTTGATCTGACATGCACTGTCAACTATGGGACCTTATATAGACAGCTGTGTGCCTTTTCCAAATCATGTCCAATCAATTGAATTTACCACAGGTGGACTCCAATAAAGTTGTAGAAACATCTCAAGGATGATCAATGGAAACAGGACGCACCTGAGCTCAATTTTGAGTCTCATAGTAAAGAGTCTGAATACTTACGTAAATATGGTATTTCTGTTTCTGTTTTTTATAAATTTGCTAAAATGTATAAAAACCTGTTTTCACTTTGTCATTATGCAGTATTGTGTGTAGATTGATGAGGAAAACATTTTATTTTATTCATTTTAGAATAAGCCTTTAACGTAACAAAATGTGGAAAATATTTTCAAGGGGTTTGAATAATCCCACCGTACCTTCTCCGCTATGCAAATTGGTTTCAGAGCTGGTCATGGGTGCACCTCAGCCACGCTCAAGGTCCTAAACGATATCATAACCGCCATCGATAAGAGACATTACTGTGCAGCCGTATTCATCGACCTGGCTAAGGCTTTCGACTCTGTCAAACACAACATTCTTATTGGCAGACTCAACAGCCTTGGTTTCTCAAATGATTGCCTCACCTGGTTCACCAACTACTTCTCTGATAGAGTTCAGTGTGTCAAATCGGAGGGCCTGTTGTCCGGACCTCTGGCAGTCTCTATGGGGGTGCCACAAGGTTCAATTCTCGGGCCGACTCTTTTCTCTGTATACATCAATGATGTCGCTCTTGCTGCTGGTGATTCTTTGATCCACCTCTACGCAGACAACACCATTCTGTATACCTCTGGCAGTTATTTGGACACTGTGTCAACTAACCTCCAGACGAGCTTCAATACCATACAACTCTTCTTCCGTGGCCTCCAACTGCTCATAAATGCAAGTAAAACTAAATGCATGCTCTACAACCGATCGCTGCCCGCACCCGCCTGCCCGCCCGTCCAGCATCACTACTCTGGACGGTTCTGACTTAGAATATGTGGACAACTACAAACACCTGGGTGTCTTGTTAGACTGTAAACTCTCCTTCCAGACTCACATTAAACATCTCCAATCCAAAATTAAATCTAGAATTGGCTTCCTATTTTGCAACAAAGCATCCTTCACTCATGCTGCCAAACATACCCTCGTAAAACTGACCATCCTACCGATCCTCGACTTCGGCGATGTCATTTACAAAATAGCCTCCAACACGCTACTCAACAAATTGGATGCAGTCTATCACAGTGCCATCCGTTTTGTCACCAAAGCCCCATATACTACCCACCACTGCGACCTGCACACTCTCGTTGGCTGGCCCTCACTTCATACTCGTCGCCAAACCCACTGGCTCCAGGTCATCTACAAGTCTCTGCTAGGTAAAGCCCCGCCTTAACTCAGCTCACTGGTCACCATAGCAGCACCCACCCGTAGCACGCGCTCCAGCAGGTATATCTCTCTGGTCACCCCCAAAGCCAATTCTTCCTTTGGTCGCCTCTCTTTCCAGTTCTCTGCTGCCAGTGACTGGAACGAACTGCAAAAATTACTGAAGCTGAAGACTCTTATCTCCCTCACAAGCTTTAAGCACCAGCTGTCAGAGCAGCTCACAGATCACTGCACCTGTACATAGCCCATCTGTAAATAGCCCATCCAACTACCTCATCCCCATACTGTATGTCACATTGTTCGTCGGAAGGAGCGGACCAAAGTGCAAGGTGTGTATCGTTCCACATATTTTATTGAACTGTGAAACTATGCAAG
>NC_138314.1:36100000-36107500 GCF_965601325.2 Salmo salar
CTGATACCTGTCTGCTCTGAACCCTGTCTGCTCTGATCCTTGACTGCTCTGATCCCTGACTGATCTGATACCTGTCTGCTCTGATACCTGTCTGCTCTGAACCCTGTCTGCTCTGATCCCTGTCTGCTCTGAGACCTGTCTGCTCTGATCCTTGACTGCTCTGATCCCTGTCTGCTCTGATCCCTGTCTGCTCTGAGACCTGTCTGCTCTGATCCCCGTCTGCTCTGATCCCCGACTGCTCTGATCCCCGACTGCTCTGATCCCTTCCTGCTCTGATACCTGTCTGCTCTGATTCCTGTCTGCTCTGATCCCTGACTGCTCTGATACCTGTCTGCTCTGAACCCTGTCTGCTCTGATCCTTGTCTGCTCTGATACCTGTCTGCTCTGATACCTGTCTGCTCTGAACCCTGTCTGCTCTGAACCCTGTCTGCTCTGATACCTGTCTGCTCTGATCCTTGACTGCTCTGATCCCTGTCTGCTCTGAGACCTGGCTGCTCTGACCCCTGTCTGCTCTGATCCCTGTCTGCTCTGATCCCTGTCTGCTCTGATCCCTGTCTGCTCTGATCCCTGACTGCTCTGATCCCTGTCTGCTCTGATCCCTGTCTGCTCTGATCCCTGTCTGCTCTGATCCCTGACTGATCTTATACCTGTCTGCTCTGAGACCTGTCTGCTCTGATCCCTGTCTGCTCTGATACCTGACTGCTCTGATACCTGACTGCTCTGATCCCTGTATGCTCTGACACCTGTCTGCTCTGATCCCTGACTGCTCTGATCCCTGACTGATCTGATACCTGACTGATCTGATACCTGTATGCTCTGATCCCTGTATGCTCTGATACCTGTCTGCTCTGATCCCTGACTGATCTGATACCTGTCTGCTCTGAACCCTGTCTGCTCTGATCCCTGACTGATCTGATACCTGACTGATCTGATACCTGACTGCTTTGACCCCTGACCGCTCTGATCCCTTATTGCTCTGATCCCTGATTGCTCTGATCCCTGAATTATCGTCCCTATACACGACCATAGTCTGGCTCTATTATGAGGCAAATACAATCAACCCTGTCAACCCCATTAACCCCATCTATGTATTTTGTTCTATGAAAAACAAATATGGGGTTTTGAGTACAGAAGCCACTGTTGCCATGCTGCTCCAACGTACATTGGGTGCTATAGGACATGTGTGAATGTAAAAGAGAACATTGTTAACGTACAATATATGTCTGACTAAACTTACTCTGGCCCGAGGTGGCATCTCATCTCTCTCAACCTGCCTGCATCCAAATCAAATGAGCTTAGATCAGAGGGGAAACCAGAGCCTTGGACAGCGGGCTGTACCACTAATGAATCCCTATGGCCATCCATCCACAGGCTGCTCCATTAATGAAAACCTATGGCCATCCATCCATGGGCTGCTCCACTAATGAATCCCTATGGCCATCCATCCACAGGCTGCTCCACTAATGAACACATATGGCCATCCATCCACAGGCTGCTCCACTAATGAATCCCTATGGCCATCCATCCACAGGCTGCTCCACTAATGAACACATATGGCCATCCATCCACGGGCTGCTCCACTAATGAACCCCTATGGCCATCCATCCACAGGCTGCTCCACTAATGAACACCTATGGCCATCCATCCACAAACTGCTCCACTAATGAACCCCTATGGCCATCCATCCACGGGCTGTTCCACTAAGTAATCCCTATGGCCATCCATCCACAGGCTGCTCCACTAATGAACCCCTATGGCCATCCATCCACAAACTGCTCCACTAATGAACCCCTATGGCCATCCATCCACGGGCTGTTCCACTAAGTAATCCCTATGGCCATCCATCCACAGGCTGCTCCACTAATGAATCCCTATGGCCATCCATCCACAGCCTGCTCCACTAATGAACCCCTATGGCCATCCATCCACAGGCTGCTCCACTAATGAATCCCTATAGCCATCCATCCACAGGCTGCTCCACTAATGAACCGGTATGGCCATCCATCCACAGGCTGCTCCACTAATGAACACCTATGGCCATCCATCCACGGGCTGTTCCACTAAGTAATCCCTATGGCCATCCATCCACAGGCTGCTCCACTAATGAATCCCTATGGCCATCCATCCACAGCCTGCTCCACTAATGAACCCCTATGGCCATCCATCCACAGGCTGCTCCACTAATGAATCCCTATGGCCATCCATCGACAGCCTGCTCCACTAATGAACCCCTATGGCCATCCATCCACAGGCTGCTCCACTAATGAATCCCTATAGCCATCCATCCACAGGCTGCTCCACTAATGAACCGGTATGGCCATCCATCCACAGGCTGCTCCACTAATGAATCCCTATGGCCATCCATCCACAGGCTGCTCCACTAATGAACCCCAATGGCCATCCATCCACAGGCTGCTCCACTAATGAACCCCTATGGCCATCCATCCACAGGCTGCTCCACTAGTGAATCCCTATGGCCATCCATCCACAGGCTGCTCCACTAATGAACCCCTATGGCCATCCATCCACAGGCTGCTCCACTAGTGAATCCCTATGGCCATCCATCCACATCATGTCACAACCAAGCATGCTCAGAAACCAAGGCAATAATCCTTGATATGTACAGTAATAGCGTGTTCAGATTGCTATTGCCCTGACATTTGGAATGCTCAGTAGTAATATGCATTTTAGTCACGCTTGGTCCATCAGGATTACAACATTACGGTACAAGGGCAGACTGAGATCTTATATTAATCAAATAAAATAAAATGTTATTTGTCACATGCACCGAATACAACCTTACTGTGAAGTGCTTACTTACAAGCCCTTAACCAACAATGCAGTTCAAGAAATAGAGTTAATAAAATATTTACTAAATAAACTAAAGATTTTTTTTTTTTTTATCAATCAAAAAGTAACACAAGAAATGTACATAACAATAACGAGGCTATATACAGGGGGTAACAGTACCGAGTCAATGTGCGGGGCTACAGGTTGATCAAGGGGGAATGCAGGCGTGCGTAGCAGATAGGGTTAGGGTAGGGTGTGTGTGTGTGTGTGTGTGTGTGTGTGTGTGTGTGTGTGTGTGTGTGTGTGTGTGTGTGTGTGTGTGTGTGTGTGTGTGTGTGTGTGTGGTGCGTGTGTGTGTGTGTGTGTGTGTGTGTGTGTGCACTTGCCTGTGCTGTTGGAGCGGGTTGCAGAATCTGACGTCACTGCAAAATCTGTCAACACTGCAGAATCTGACTTTTGTCGATAAACGTCAAATTTGAAGGATAAGTTTAGTCATTCATTCAAAATGGTTAAGTTAAGGGTTAAGGTTTGGGATAGGGTTTAAGTCAAAACAAATCCACGGTTAAGTTTAGGCATCAATTTCGGCCCCAACAAATCACTGGGCAGCTCGCAGCTGGGTTTCCCTTTGTAGTCCATAATAGTTTTCGAGCCCTGCCACATCCGATGAGCTTCAGAGCCGGTGTAGTAGGATTCAATCTTAGTCCTGTATTGATGCTTTGCCTGTTTGATGGTTCGTCTGAGGGCATGGCGGGATTTCTTATAAGCATCTGGATTAGTGTCCCGCTCCTTCAAAGCAGCAGTACTAGCCTTTTGCTCGTATGAAAGATGATAGTTATGACTATCTTTAGATATTCTCTATCATCCTATCCATCTGTTTCTGGTGACACTGTAGAGTAATAAATGGGCTTCAGGTTTGTTCCCTTGTTTTGAATGGGACATGTTGTCCTGTGAATGTAGCCCAAATAAGGACTAACAGTTCAACTTTCAACCGATCAAAACGTATACAACATTGTGTTCCACATCCACCTCCCACTACTATAGTGGGAACATAGCCGTTTAGGATGGGACACCAGTAGACTTCCTATTGGAATGCAGCCCCAGCTGTTGTGGACAGAGAGTGAATATAGGGAATATTCAGGGGGAACTCCCACTATTGATCTGTGTGTGTCCTGTGTGTTGTCCTGGGATGGGAGCTGTCTGATGTACTAAGCCCCAACCTGTCGGCACTATCGACTCGGGAGCCCACAGAGAGGATGCACAACTGCATGCTCCTCCCATCATTACCACCCAGCCCCCATGCTAATGCTGCTGTTACAGCTCTATGCTAATGCTGCTGCTACAGCCCCATGCTAATGCTGCTGCTACGGCTCAATGCTAATGCTGCTGCTACAGCCCCATGCTAAATCTGCTGCTACGGCTCTATGTAATGCTTCTGCTACGGCTCTATGCTAATGCTGCTGCTATGGCTCTATGCTAATGCTGCTGCTACAGCCCCACGCTATTGCTGCTGCTACGGCTCTATGCTAATGCTGCTGCTACAGCCCCATGCTAATGCTGCTGCTACGGCTCCACGCTAATGCTGCAGCTACGGCTCTATGCTAATTCTGCTGCTACAGCCCCATGCTAATGCTGCTGCCACGGCTCTCTAACTAACAGACACCTGAAGTAGGTATGCAAAGACCATCTGGTCTCAGGGGCTCATTGATTAAAGTGTGTGTGTGTGTGTGTGTGTGTGTGTGTGTGTGTGTGTGTGTGTGTGTGTGTGTGTGTGTGTGTGTGTGCGTGCCACAAATATTCTCTCAGCAAGAGGCTTAACACAGATCCAAAAGCTTCTGTTTCTTTATAATTGAATGGAACACAACTACAGTATTAAATAGAGAAAGATCTCTCTAACCAATCAAAAACCTTCCTCTCAGTGACATTGGAGCCAACAGATGGACTTGTTGTCCTGTGTTCAATAGCTGAATATATCATGCATTTTGACCATGTTCTATCGTAAATAGACAATTACTACTATTTTTGCTCCTTCATCCATTAGCTAAAATGATAGTCATCAAAATAGTGATGAAAGCGAAGAATACACAAAGCAGTCCTTTGTTTTGCGCCTGATTGCTATGGAGAAGTATTGTGGCAGATCCCATGTGATCTCAATTGGCATGTGTGCTCTCAGGTGAGCTCTGACTATGAAAGCCTTTTTACCCCACCTTATCTCTTTCAGGCTGCTGCAGTGGCAGAGCACTATCATTTCATTATAAGACTGGAGGAAAAAACATACAGCCCACTGATAAAAATCTGTAGATTAGTAAAAGCAGAACAATAAATTATGCAAAGTGTTTCAAAACACATACAGCTATAATTAGGTGGCATTTGATTTGAAATGAGGCGATAGCAAGGACTTATTTATCTCTTTAACCCCCTTAAACTGTCATTATCATAGGGGAAAATGAGCTGTTTGAAATGGTAAGAGCACAACCGTGTGATCAGATTGGACTGAGCACTCCTTCCAAACCTGAAATGCCGGCGTTTTGTCGGGAGAACAGGCTCCCGGGGTGTAACGTGTTCCACCAGCAGGTGAGATCAGTGTCCTCTAGGGGTAATCGCTTCTCGCTAGCCCTGACACAGTCCAGCGATAGGACTATTGGTGACTGCAGCTGCCCCTCCACATCTCATAACGTTGTTTGGTGTGGAAGGAAGGATTTGTTCAGTCAATGAACAGTCACCAGATTGAGGTGAACTAAATTCTCAATCTTGAGACTTGTCATGACACCATTGTCTTATTCGTAAAAGTCTGATGTGTTCAAATATCGCCTGCAATTTACATTGTGTCTTATGGAAAAGATTTTCCAGGGGTTTGAATAAAGTTTTACCATATCACTGTCTGACTGTTCAAGCAGGGCCCTGTGTTAGTCAATTCTCTCATGTCTCTTGTGGCGCCACGTGGTTTACACTTTATATATGCACAACTGACAAAGGGAACTTGCTGAATAAATGATATCCTATTTCCTGGTAGCATATCTCGGTGAAATCAGGAGGAATATCTTCAGCGGGGAGAGGCGAACCTAAAGTTGATGTCTGTTTATCACTAGCATCTTTGTTCATTAATTCATGGGCCTATATTTTATGCATTTTGAGGGTTATGGAGGGCCTGTTGGGGTAGGGGCTGGGTTCTGTCTCTGTTGCTGCTTCTGGGGGTTGGTCTGCCTGCCTGTAGTGGAGCAGGGCCACCGGGGTAAAATAAGAGCTGTCATCCCCCCTCTCTCTGCGCTCTGCCCAGGCCTGTCGAGGAAGACAGATTGCCTGTGCCGAGCTGTTTGATCCCAGGACCTGGAGGCTTGCCTCAGCCCTTAGCATGTGTCTGCAGCTTCTGCGCCGGGAGAGAGGGTTCAGCCTCTCCCAGATACACACATTAAAACTACATTAAAACATATTGTTCTGCATGCACACATGCACTCTACTCCTCACATAGACTGGTGCTCCGTTAGATTACAGCACACTAGTTTGGCTGTGTGAAGGGATGTGAAGTGGTGGCACAGTACTAGTAGGTTTGGGTCTTATTCCAGGCTAATTGTTGGTTGGTACCACATGCGGCTGGCTGGCACGTGTGAGAGACAGACAGGTCCTGTGAGGAGCTGTCAGAGGGAGAGAGGTGCAGTGTGGATAATGATTTAGCTCAAGTGAAGAGGTCCTGGGCTACCCATCTCTTTGAGAGTCCTAACCTTCCTGGAAGCTATTTTAGTGAAGGTGCCACAGCCAACCATATGAGCACCGCCAGACCAGCCAGGGCTTAACAAAGGCCTGAGTTAGGCATTGAGAAGAGAAAAGCTGCCAGCTGCTCTCACTAACACTGGGAGAGGTTTGGAACTACAGGTTGTTGTGTTGAGTGAACTGCTCAGCTCCAGAGATCACTGGATGGGGATAGTGCTGTGTGTTTTTGTCTCCCAGAGAAGGCATCACTCCTCCTGGGTGGGGTTAGTGGATGCAGTCCATAGTGAGGTAATTAGTTGCTGTAGTACCAAGTGGTGGCAAAAATACCAATTGTCATACTAGAGTAGAAGTAAAAATACTCTATCAACCCTCCCCCTCCCCATCTTCCTCTCCCTCTCTCTCTCTCCCTCCCTCCCCATCTCCCTCTCTCTCCCTCCCTCCCCCTCTCTCCCTCCTTCCCTCCTTCCCCATATCCCTCTCTCTCTCCCTCCCCCCCTCCCCATCTTCTTCTCCCTCTCTCTCTCTCCCTCCCTCCCTCCCTCCCTCCCTCCCTCCCTCCCTCCTTCCCTCCCCATCTCCCTCTCTCTCTCTCCCTCCTTCCCTCCCTCCCCATCTCCCTCTCTCCCTCCCTCCCCCTCTCTCCCTCCTTCCCTCTTCCCTCCCTCCCCATATCCCTCTCTCTCTCCCTCCCCCTCCCTCCCCATCTCCCTCCCCCTCCCTCCCTCCCCCGCTCCCTCTCTCTTACTCTCCCTCCCTTACACCCTCCCTCTCTCTCGATGTCTGTTTGTCAGTGTATGCCTGCTTGCATGTGCCTGTGTGTGTGTGTGTGTGTGTGTGTGTGTGTGTGTGTGTGTGTGTGTGTGTGTGTGTGTGTGTGTGTGTGTGTGTGTGTGTGTGTGTGTGTGTGTGTGTGTGTGTGTGTGTGTGTGTCTGTGTGTGTGTGTGTGTGTGTGTGTGTGTGTGTGTGTGTGTGTCGATATGCATGTGTGTGTCCAATTTCAAAGG
>NC_138314.1:36112500-36215000 GCF_965601325.2 Salmo salar
TGTGTGTGTGTGTTCCAGGTGGGAGATCAAAATGGTGCAGCTCTGGAAGATAAAGAGAATCCTGTGGTGGAGGAGCTACAGAAATGTTACTTCAACCAGAACCCTGCTGGATCTCAAGGCCCAGGAGGAACAGCATGCTGCAGCAAACATCATCAATTAAAACTACTGCACTCCATTCAGAAGACTCCTTCCACCAAAATCCGTTTGTGTTAAAAATGAGAAACGTTGTATAGTGTATGCATCACAGGGTTAGAGAAGCTGTGTGTGTGTGTGTGTGTGTGTGTGTGTGTGTGTGTGTGTGTGTGTGTGTGTGTGTGTGTGTGTGTGTGTGTGGTGTGTGTGTGTGTGTGTGTGTGTGTGTGTGTGTATATATGTGTGTGTGTGCTGCATCATTGGGATTTCATCTTTTTGGTGTACATCCATGGGACAGGTTTCTGGATTGGAGGCAGAGTTTTTGCTTGAGAAGACGTGTTTCCAGGGACTGATCACTGAGGTTGTCGAAATGTTGAAGCAGCTTGTGTAAAGGCATTGGTGTCAGCATATTTTCTCCCAGTTCAAACAACAAACTTCAAATACTCCGATTTAGAGGAGAAGATGTGTTATGATTACAGACTGTCACCAGAATGTGTCCCACCATGTAACAGACAGTACTGAGAGCATAGTTTGTTATTTGTTATTTTTGATACTTTCCCTACCAGGTTTTCTGTATTTTCTTATTGATGAGACAAGACAGAATCTAGTAGAATTAAACATGAAAATAAAAAACCATCTCCCTTTTCTTCAAACTTTTAACACATTACATTGTTTTTTATTCCATCCCAATACATTACCAACCAGGTAGATATGTTACAACTTTGTAATACATTGAGAGTAAATTAAGAGTGATATGTTGCTGTTTTTCTTATACACCCTTAGAAAAAAAGGTGCTTTCTATAAAATTAAAGGGTTATTTGGCTGTCCCCATTGGCGAACCCTCTAAAGAACCCTTTTTGGTTCCAGTTAGAACCCTTTTGAGTTAAATGCAGAATATAACCCATTCCACACGCGTTCTACATGGAACCCAAAAGAGTTTTTCCTAGCCACTTCTTTCACATGCATTGCTTGCTGTTTGGGGTTTTAGGCTGGGTTTCTGTACAGCACTTTGAGATATCAGCTGATGTACGAAGGGCTATATAAATAAATTTGATTTGATTTGATTTGATTCTACCTGGAACCAAAAAGGGTTCTCCTATGGGAACAGCCAAAGAACCCCTTTGGAACCCTTTTTTCTAAGAATGTATATAGTTTCCTGCAAATGAGTGACCAGTAGAATACACACAGTGCATTCGGAAAGAATTTAGACCGCTTGACTTTTTCCACATTTTGTTATGTTACAGCCTTAATCTAAAATGGATTAAATTGTTTTTTCCCCCTCATCACTCTACACACAAAACCCCACAATGACAAAGCAAAAACAGGTTTTCATACATTGTTGCAAATTTATATATATAAAAAAAATCAATATTACATTTACGTAAGTATTCAGACCCTTTACTCAGTACTTTGTTGAAGCACCCTTGGCAGCGATTAAAGCCTCGAGTCTTCTTGGGTATCATGCTACAAACTTGGCACATCTGGATTTGGAGAGTTTCTCCCATTCTCCTCTGTAGATCCTCTCAAACTCTGTCAGCTTGGATGGGGTGCCTCGCTGCACAGCTATTTTCAGGTCTCTCAGGAGATGTTTGATCAGGTTCAAGTCCGGGCTCTGGCTGGGCTACTCAAGGACATTCAGACACTTGTCCCGAAGCCACTCCTGCATTGTCTTGGCTGTGTGCTCAGGGTCGCTGTCCTGTTGGAAGGGGAAACTTCGCCCTAGTCTGAGGTTCTGAGGGCTCTGGAGGAGATTTTCATCAAGGATCTCTCTGTACTTTGCTCTGTTCATCTTTCCCTCGATCCTGACTAGTCTCCCAGTCTCTACCGCTGAAAATCATCCCCACAGCATGATGCTGCCACCACCATGCTGCACCATAGGGATGGTGCCAGGTTTCCTGCAGACGTAACGCTTGGCATTCAGGCCAAAGAGTTCAATCTTGATTTCATCAGACCAGAGAGTCTTGTTTCTCATGGTCTGAGAGTCATTTAGGTGCCTTTTGGCAAACTCCAAGTGGGCTGTCATGTGCCTTTTACTGAGGAGTGGCTTCCATCTGGCCACGCTACCATTAAGGCCTGATTGGTGGAGTGCTGCAGAGATGGTTGTCCGTCTGGAAATTTCTCCCATCTCCACAGAGGATCTCTGGAGCTCCGTGAGAGTAACCATCAGGTTCTTGGTCACCTCCCTGACCAAGGACCATCTCCCCCGATTGCTCAGTTTGGCCGGGGGGCAGCTCTAGGAAGAGTCTTGGTGGTTCCAAACATCTTCCATTTAAGAATTATAGAGGCCACTGTGTTCTTGGGGACCTTCAATGCTGCAGAAATGTGTTGGTACCCTCCCCCAGATGTGCCTCAACACAATCCTGTCTCGCAGCTATGCGGACAATTTAGTAAGCATTTCAATGTAAGGTATTCGGCGCATGTGACAAATAAACATTTTATTTGATCTGAATTCCTTCGACCTCATGGCTTGGTTTTTGCTCTGACATGCACTGTCAACTGTGAGACCTTATGTAGACAGGTGTGTGCCTTTCCAAATCATGTCCAATCAATTGAATTTACCACAGGTGGACTCCAATCAAGTCGTGGAAACATCTGAAGGATAATCAGTGGAAACAGGATGCACCTGAGTTCAATTTCAAGTCTCATACCAAAGGGTTTGAATACTTATGTAAATAAGGTATTTCTGTTTTAATTTTCATACATTTGCAAAAATGGCAAAAAAAATGTTTTCGCTTTGTCAATACGGGGTATTCTGTGTTGATTGATGAGGAGTTTTTTTCAGTTAATCCATTTTAGATTAAGGCTGTAACGTAACAAAATGTGGAAAAGGTCAAGGGGTTTGAATACTTTCCTAATGCACTGTATATGATCATATAAACTACTAATAAAATAACTACAACAAAATGCTCTCAAGCCATTCTTTTTCTCCACATGAAAAAGTGTGCTGCTTATATTTAGCATAATACGATGAAAAGCTATTCTTTTCATATTGGTGTAGGAATTTAAGCCACAGCTCGTGTAAGATGTTAGGGTTTACACAACAAGGTTCTCTCATCTATTCTCAGGAAAGAATGGAAGCTGTGGTTTGTTTTGTCTTTCCGAAACAAACACTCACTATTCAATCACATTCTAATACATTTTCATTGTTGACAGGTGATATCTTACTTATAGAAAACACCAGTCAATGGAAATGAAGGCTTCATCACAAATACTCAATAGTTATTTTATGGAGAATTGCGCTTTGCAGAATAATGTGATTACTGACACATAAGTAGCAGGGAATTCCAAAGAAGAGCTTATTCTAATGTTTAGGATACAAATAATCTTCCCCAGGAGTTATGACTCCTTGATATCCCTGAATAAAGGAAACATATTTATTCAAACCGTAAACCTATGCTGCTTTTGGGATGTAATGTTTATTTTGGAGGATGAAAACTGCTTATTCAGTGCCATCAGAAAGCATTCACACCCTTTTACTTTTTCCACATTTTTTTTGTTACAAAATGGGATTAAAATGGATTTAAATGTCATTTTCTGTCAACTATCTACACAAAATACTCTAATGTCAAAGAGAAAGAAAAATTCTAACACTTTTTTTCAAATCATGAGAAATTAAACAGTATTCAACCCCCAGAGTCAATACATGTTAGAATCACCGTTGGCAGCGATTTCAGCTGTGAGTCTTTCTGGGTAAGTCTCTAAGAGCTTTCCACACCTGGATTGTGCAACAGTTGCCCATTATTATTTTCAAAATTCTTCAAGTTCTGTCAAATTAGTTGTTGATAATTGATTGCTTGACAACAATTTTCACGTATTGCCATAGATTTTCAAGCAGATTGAAGTCAAAACTGTAACTCGGCCACTCAGGAACATTCGCTGTCTTCTTGGTAAGAAACTCCAGTGTAGATTTGGCCTTATGTTTTAGGTTATTGTCCTGCTGAAAGGTGAATTCATCTCCCGGTGTCTGGTGGAAAGCACACTGAACCAGTTTTTCCTCTAGGATTTGGCCTGTGCTTAGCTCCATTACATATTCTTTATCCAGAAAAACTTCCCAGTCCTTAAAGGGATACTTCGGGATTTTGGCAATGAGGAAATGTATCTACTTTCCCAGAGTTAGATTAACTCGTGGATACCATTTTTATGTTTCTGCGTTTTTCTGGGAAAGTAGATAAAGGTCCTCATTTTCCAAAATCCCAAAGTATACTTTTAACGATTACCAACATACTTATAACATGATGCAGCTACCACTATGCTTGAAAATATGGAGAGTGGTGCTCAGTAATGTGTTGTACTGGATTGGCTCCAAACATAACGGTTTGTATTCCGGACAAAAAGTTAATTGCTTTGCCGCATTTTTTACAGTATTATTTTAACTGCCTTTTTGCAATAGAATGCATGTTTTGGACAGGCTACCTTCTGTACAGAATACCTTCTTTTCACTCTGTCATTTAGGTTAGTATACAATGTTGTTTATCCATCCTCAGTTTTCTTTTATCACAGCCATTAAACTCTGTAACTGTTTTAAAGTCACCATGAACCTCATGCTGAAATCCCTGAGCGGTTTCCTTCCTTTCCGGCAACTGAGTTCGGAAGGACGCCTGTATCTTTGTAGTGACTAGGTGTGTTGATACACCATCCAAAATGTAATTAATATCTTCACCATGGTCAAAGGATATCAATGTCTGCTTTTAATTTTTTATACCCATCTATCAATAGGTTCCCTTCTTTGCAAAGCATTGGAAAACCTCCCTGGTCTTTGTGGTTGAATCTGTGGTTGAAATTGACTGCTCGACTGAGGGACCTTACAGAGAATTGTATGTGTGTGGTACAGAGATGAGGTAGTCATTCAAAAATGATGTTAAACACTATTACTGCACACAGAGCAACTTGTTATGTGACTTGTTAAACACATTTTTACTCCTGAACTTATTTAGGCTTGCCATAAAAAAGGGGTTGAATACTTATTGACTCAAGACATTTCAGCTTTTCTTTTCTAATGAATTAGAAACATTTCTAAAAACAAAATTCCACATCGACATTGTTGGGTATTGTGTGTAGGCCAGTGACATTTAAACTTTTTAAAACAATTTTGAATTCAGGCTTTAACAACAAAATCTGGAAAAAGACAAGAGGTGTGAATACTTTCTGAAGGCACTGTACTCTTGAAAACATTGTTGCAGAGATGGTGGTGGGACCGTGGGTGCAGGACCGTGCGGGCATAGGTTGGGAGAGTCGAAAGTCTGTAATGTTGTACTTCGTTCTTCCAATGTGACGTGCCTTGGTGGGTGGATCTGTCTCTTTAAATATTCCTTCCAGGCGGTTGTCTCGGTAACCCGGAAGCTTCCATTTCTAAGATTCCTTCCTGTTTTGTACATTTTAAGGAGGCAGTGTCAGTGGATGCTGGATGATTGTTATTTGGACATTCGCTTGTTACGTGTTGGTATGTGATTCAAGCAAATTGCATGATTGTAAAATAAAATAATATTTCACTGACGTTAACTGCCATGCACACGTGTGAAACGAACGCTTTGCTCCTGGAGATGGCTTGACGTATGTGCATGCACACTCCCTGTCCCTGGGTTTAGGTTGTTTGGATACCTCTACCTCTTGCACGCAAGTGCTTGCATATTCATGTCTAGCTATATTGCTTAGCTAACTAGCTACAGTAACTTACTAAAATGTCAGCGCCTGTTATTTCCGAAGTTAGCTAGCTACATGATATTTGCCATAACTTTCCTTTGCAGTTGCATGCTTCTGCAATCCATAGCAGGTTAACTACTTAGCCTCATTTAATTGAATTGCCTTCACTAGTAATGTACCTATCTTTAAAATACAAACAATGTAGTTGTTCATGTTACATTGTAACTATATAAAGTGGGAGCCCCATGTTCTATTCCCTTCCATGTAGAATGACCTGCAGTGATCCACAAGAACAGAAAATCCATGCTTACTCGACCCTGCACTTTTATACTGTTCAATTTGTGGATAACCATGGCCCAGATTTCTGGCCAGGAGGATAAAGAGAAAACAACTGCACTGAAAGGTAAGCAACTAGCTAGCTGGTCTTGGCTTCCTTGTACAGTTGAGTGTGATAATGGGTTTGTATAGTACTGAAAATGGCGAATCTCTAATTGTGCACACTCACAGCTTGAAAGTAAATGTAAGCTAGTCAACTTCTATTTCTTGGTGTCCGTTGTGTTGTCTGTCACAAGGGCCATTGAAGACTGGTGAACAGTGCTCCTACTGCCTGTCACCTAGACATTTGTTTGCCGAGAGGACTCTAGTTTGAGAGTAGGAAGGGCTATATATAGTCTGATCCTGCTAAAGGGAGAAATGGGCTTTGCCCTCTCAATCTCTAGCCTATAGGGTACTTTTTTCTCTGCATATCCCCTTTGTTTTTCCACAGGTTCCAGTAAAGATGGGACACACACTGCCTATGTTTGAATTTAGTATTTAGGATGCTTTCCCCTCTTTTCCTCGTGTAGGCTAAACATATTTATTCAATTTACATGGAACAGCTCTGAAGAGTGTTGAATGGGCAATCTTCAGTTCAAACAATAACAAATCGGGGACCCCACTTCTGTTTTGGTGAACAGCTGAGAGATGAAGCTGGAGAAATGTAACCACTCTCAAATTGATAGACAGAGCTATGGCTGCAAGGACTGACCATCCCAGATAATAAACACAAAAATAATAAACACAATATGCAACAATTTCAAAGATTTCTACGAGTTACAGTTCATATAAGCAAATCAGTCAATTGAAATAAATTCATTAGGCCGTAATCTATGTATTTCACATTACTGAGAATACAGATATGCATCTGTTGGTCACAGATACAAAAAAGGTATGGGCGTGGATCAGAAAACCAGTCAGTATCTGGTGTGTCCACCGATTGCCTCATGCAGCGCGACACATCTCCTTCACATAGAGTTGATCGGGTTGATTGTGTCCTGTGGAATGTTGTCCCACTCCTTTTCAATGGCTGTGCGAAGTTTCTGGATATTGGCAGGAACTGGAACATGCTGTCGTACATGTCGATCCAGAGCATACCTAACTTGCTCAATGGCTGACATGTCTGCTGAGTATGCAAGCCATGGAAGAACTGGGACATTTTCAACTTCCAGGAATTGTGTACAGATCCTTGAGACATGGGTCCGTGCATTATCATGCTGAAACATGTGGTGATGGCACCAGATGAATGGCACGACAATGGGCCTCAGGATCTCGTCATGGTATCTCTGTGCATTCAAATTGCCATCGATAAAATGCAATTGTGTACATTGTCTGTAACTTATGCCTGCCCATACCATAACCCCACCGCCACCATGGGGCACTCTGTTGACATTGTTAACATCAGCAAACCACGTACATGTGGTCTGCGGTTGTGATGCCGGTTGGACGTAGTGCCAAATTCTCTAAAATGTATGTTTGAGGCGGCTTATGGTAGATAAATTAACATTAAATTCTGGCAATACCTCTGGTAGACATTCCTGCACTCAGCATGCCAATTGCAAGCTTCCTCAAAACATGAGACATCTGTGGCATTGTGTTGTGTGACAGAACTCCACATTTTAGAGTGGCCTTTTATTGTCCCCAGCACAAGGTGCACCTGTGTAATGATCATGCAGTTTAATCAGCTTCTTGATATGCCACACCTGTCAGGTGGGTGGATTATTTTGGCAAAGAAGAAATGGTCACTAACAGGGATATAACCTGTTACTAACAGGATATAACACACTTTACGTGTTGCGTTTATATTTTTGTTTAGTGTAGTTTTGACCATGTTTTGAAGCTATACAGTGTTTGGTTTACATTTTCATTATTCTTTACTTATTTGAGCTGTTCTTGCCATAATATGGACTTATTTTACCAAATAGGGATATCTTCTGTATACCACCCCTACCTTGTCACACAACTGATTGGCTCAAATGCATTAAGGAAAGAAATTCCACAAATGAACATTTTAAGAAGGAACACCTGTTAATTTTAAATGCATTCCAGGTGACTACCTCATGAAGCTGGTTGAGAGAATGCCAAGCGTGTGCAAAGCTGTCAAGGCAAAGGGTGGCTATTTAAAAATATATTTTGATTTAACACTTTTTTTGGTTACTACATGATTCCATATGTGTTATTTAATAGTTTTGATGTCTTCACTACTATTCTATAATGTAGAAAATAGTCAAATTAAAGAAAAACCCTTGAATGAGTTGGTGTTTTAAAACTTTTGACCGGTAGGATATGTAGCAATTGCAAATTGCCCCTTTTTAATGTATTTTTTGTTATGACTTCTAACTATGTCCAAGCACTCTGCAATAGCCTAGGTTTGTTTCCTTCTGTAACTTGCCTAGCCTAATTAGTTGTTGTTGTATATTATGAAACTGTACTGAGAGGAAACATTACTACAACACTGTAAATATGAATACCTAGCCTTAGCCTATTTTATTTGTTTCATTCTGCTAAACCAACATAGTCTTCCCAGCAACAATTGTCACAGTTCTAGTCACACTAGTTCTAGTCACACTAGCAACAGATGAGATGAGGCTAGGCCTTTGACTGCCTGTGTGTTTCAGCAGGTTCTGAGTGTAAATGTTGCTAATATTGATTCTCTGTGTCCCTCCCCACACCTGACCCAGACTTGTTGTCCAGAATAGACTTAGACGAACTAATGAAGAAGGACGAACCTCCACTCACTTTCCCCAAGACGCTTGAAGAGTTTGAGTATGCTTTCAACGAGCGTAAGTCATATCATTTCAATTTTGTGTGGATGTCTTGCATGGAAATTATTGCTTTGCATTTAACATTACATTTTTAGCAAAATTATTTGAACAATCTCGGAATTGAAAAGATTCCGCATCATTTGAATGCACAGGAAATTATCCTCATTTTGAGACCATATTAGAGAACCTGTCTCGGATTCTTCCATTTCTCTCTCTCTTCTGCTCTCTCCCTCTGTCCTGCACTGCTTTTGTCTCTTTCTCTTTTGCTCTCTCTCCTGCACTTCTCTCGCTTGCTCTCTCTCTTTCCATCTCTCTTTCTCTGTGTGACAGCCTCTGCTGGCTGGCTATGTGGCTGTCCTGAGGAAGACATGTTGTGTATTCTACGGCCTGTCAGTAACCTACTCAGCCTTGCACTCAATCTGACGGAGGATTTGCATAGCCTTGCTGCCCTTAAGAACAGGCCCGGGCTGCCACGGCTGAGGAGCCTGCCTTGGGTGTCTTCTTCACTCTCCAAGAATATCATTTCTATATAAAGCCCCTCCGGCTCAGTGCGGAGATAGCTCAGTGCTGCCATGACTGGAGGGTATTCTTCACCAACACCCAAGTTAGCCTATGTCTAAATAGTGTAAAAAATAGGACCATATTTAAGAGGCTGTATACAATTGAAACCGGTATCTTAATTATAAAGATGATGACTTCGTCACAGTAGCCCTCCGGTTTTTCATTACTGGAAATCCAAGGTTATGTACACCTATTACGCTCCAGAATTGAGAACTGCATGCTAATTATGCCAGAAAAAGGGGAGACATTTTGAGGAAACCTATTCCTCTGAGAGGCTGTGTTGTGGAGGCGATGGAGCTGAACTCTCATACACACACAAGTGCGCACACCCAAGTGCACACACACACACTTAATTACAGTGCCTTCAGAAAGTATTCATACCCCTTGACTTATTGCACAGTTTGTTGTTACAGCCTGAATTCAAAATGGATTAAATTGATTTTGTTTCTCACCCATCTACACACTGTACCCCATAATGACACAGTGAAAACATGTTTTTAGACATTTTTGCAAATGTATTGAAAAGGAAATACATAAATACTGTTTCTGATTTATATACAGTGCCTTGCGAAAGTATTCGGCCCCCTTGAACTTTTCGACCTTTTGCCACATTTCAGGCTTCAAACATAAAGATATAAAACTGTAATTTTTTGTGAAGAATCAACAACAAGTGGGACACAATTATG
The DNA here is from genome assembly GCF_965601325.2 of Salmo salar. Classification (NCBI taxonomy): domain Eukaryota; kingdom Metazoa; phylum Chordata; class Actinopteri; order Salmoniformes; family Salmonidae; genus Salmo; species Salmo salar. Next base: position 36,122,600 of record NC_138314.1, read on the forward strand.
AAGTGGAACGAAATTTATTGGATATTAACTTTTTTAACAAAGAAAAAACTGAAAAATTGGCCGTGCAAAATTATTCAGCCCCTTTACTTTCAGTGCAGCAAACTCTCTCCAGAAGTTCAGTGAGGATCTCTGAATGATCCAATGTTGACCTAAATGACTAATGATGATAAATAGAATCCACCTGTGTGTAATCAAGTCTCCGTATAAATGCACCTGCTCTGTGATAGTCTCAGAGGTCCGTTTAAAGCGCAGAGAGCATCATGAAGAACAAGGAACACACCAGGCAGGTCCGAGATACTGTTGTGGAGAAGTTTAAAGCCGGATTTGGATAAAAAAATATTTCCCAAGCTTTAAACATCCCAAGGAGCACTGTGCAAGCGATAATATTGAAATGGAAGGAGTATCAGACCACTGCACATCTACGAAGACCCGGCCGTCCCTCTAAACTTTCAGCTCATACAAGGAGAAGACTGATCAGAGATGCAGCCAAGAGGCCCATGATCACTCTGGATGAACTGCAGAGATCTACAGCTGAGGTGGGAGACTCTGTCCATAGGACAACAATCAGTCGTATACTGCACAAATCTGGCCTTTATGGAAGAGTGGCAAGAAGAAAGCCATTTCTTAAAGATATCCATAAAAAGTGTCGTTTAAAGTTTGCCACTAGCCACCTGGGAGACACACCAAACATGTGGAAGAAGGTGCTCTGGTCAGATGAAACCAAAATCGAACTTTTTGGCAACAATGCAAAACGTTATGTTTGGCGTAAAAGCAACACAGCTCATCACCCTGAACACACCATCCCCACTGTCAAACATGGTGGTGGCAGCATCATGGTTTGGGCCTGCTTTTCTTCAGCAGGGGCAGGGAAGATGGTTAAAATTGATGGGAAGATGGATGGAGCCAAATACAGGACCATTCTGGAAGAAAACCTGATGGAGTCTGCAAAAGACCTGAGACTGGGATGGAGATTTGTCTTCCAACAAGACAATGATCCAAAACATAAAGCAAAATCTACAATGGAATGGTTCACAAATAAACATATCCAGGTGTTAGAATGGCCAAGTCATAGTCCAGACCTGAATCCAATCGAGAATCTGTGGAAAGAACTGAAAACTGCTGTTCACAAACGCTCTCCATCCAACCTCACGGAGCTCGAGCTGTTTTGCAAGGAGGAATGGGCAAAAATTTCAGTCTCTCGATGTGCAAAACTGATAGAGACATACCCCAAGCAACTTACAGCTGTAATCGCAGCAAAAGGTGGCGCTACAAAGTATTAACTTAAGGGGGCTGAATAATTTTGCACGCCCAATTTTTCCGTTTTTTATTTGTTAAAAAAGTTTGAAATATCCAATACATTTCGTTCCACTTCATGATTGTGTCCCACTTGTTGTTGATTCTTCACAAAAAATTACAGTTTTATATCTTTATGTTTGAAGCCTGAAATGTGGCAAAAGGTCGAAAAGTTCAAGGGGGCCGAATACTTTCGCAAGGCAGTGTAAGTATTCACACCCCTGAGTCAATACATGTTAGAACACCTTTGGCAGTGATTACAGCAGTGAGTCTTTCTGGGTAAGTCTGTAAGAGCTTTGCACACCTGGATTGTATAAAGAGTGTTGGTCCCATGTTTCATGAGCTGAATAAAATATCCCAGATTGTTTCCATATGCACAAAAAGCTTATTTCTCAAAAATGTTGTGCAGCAATTAGTTTAGATTCCTATTAGTGAGCATTTCTCCTTTGCATTCAGGACATTCTTTCAGCCAAAACAATGTGCAGCTTGACTTTAGTACCTTATTGCAAAAAGGATGCATGTTTTGGAATATCTGTATTCTGTACAGGCTTCCTTTTCACTCTGTCATTTAGGTTAGTAATGTGGAGTAACTACAATTCCACTTTGACATTACGGGGTATTGTGTGTAGGCCATTGACACAACATCTGGCCTTAGTCCATTTTAAATTCAGGCTGTAACACAAATGTGGAATAAGGGGTGTGAATACTTTCTGAAGGCACTCTAGGTGTACATAACCTTGGATTTCTAGTAATGAAAAACAGGAGGGCTACTGTGAAGAAGCCATCATCTTTATAATTAACATACATGTATCAGTTGTATAAAGCCTCCTAAATGTTTAATTCATTACATGGTCATATAATTATTTTCTGCATTGTTGGGAAGGGCCCATAAGTTAGCAATTCACTGTTAGTCTGCACCTGTTGTTTACAAAGCATGTGACAAATAAGATTTGATTTGAGACACACACACACCTTGCATGTAGGGTTTCATTAGGATCCACTCTTCCTTCTGTTAAGTGCTACTGTTTAATAGCTCACTTCTCGCCCCACTGTGTATGCATAATAGATTATTAGTTTTTGCCGGGTTTGCCGTTGCGGAATAATTGAGAAAGTATGAGACCCTCCGGCTATTTCGGTTAAGTACGTATACTTTCAGTATTTTAGCTTTATGGGTTTTGCAGTCTTAGAGGTCACAATTACATTTAATACTGTTTTGTTCTTCGATATGTTACAGTGTCGACAGCAGGATAGATGGTTATGTTACAGTGTCAACAGAATGATAGATGGTTATGTTACAGTGTCGACAGAATGATAGATGGTTATGTTACAGCGTCGACAGAATGATAGATGGTTATGTTACAGCGTCGACAGAATGATAGATGGTTATGTTACAGCGTCGACAGAATGATAGATGGTTATGTTACAGCGTCGACAGAATGATAGATGGTTATGTTACAGCGTCGACAGAATGATAGATGGTTATGTTACAGCGTCGACAGAATGATAGATGGTTATGTTACAGCGTCGACAGAATGATAGATGGTTATGTTACAGCGTCGACAGAATGATAGATGGTTATGTTACAGCGTCGACAGAATGATAGATGGTTATGTTACAGCGTCGACAGAATGATAGATGGTTATGTTACAGCGTCGACAGCAGGATAGATGGTTATGTTACAGCGTCGACAGAATGATAGATGGTTATGTTACAGCGTCGACAGAATGATAGATGGTTATGTTACAGCGTCAACAGAATGATAGATGGTTATGTTACAGTGTCGACAGAATGATAGATGGTTATGTTACAGTGTCAACAGGATAGATGTCCTCATTGTTAAGCATTGTATTTGGAGGTATTAAACAGATGCAGTGATAATTGTTTAGTTTGAAAAAGATGCTCGTAGTCTTGAATTGCTCTCCCTCATCACCTTATTCTGTGCTTGTTGTGTTATTGTGAAATGAACTTGGGCTGTAATAACCACAGGTGTTAAAAGTTCTCCCATGGAAACAATGAATAACACTATGGTCGTAGTGTATTTCCTAACGTACTACCCCTACACACACGGCCCCCTGTCGCTCCCCACTGGCTAGGCAGAGTGGTGGTGGTGGTGGGTGGGGTGAGTGACCAGGGTCAGTGAGAGGGATGGTTGATTGGCTGCCACCCAAAGACCAGCCTCCAAGGCAGCGTGAGAAACAGTTGTGGTGGTCCGGCTGACACCCAACGCCCCCTCTCAGATCTCAGGTGGATAGGGCTACAGAGGCATGTGATGAGGCCAGGGTGAGAAACAGGGAGAGAGAGAAGGGAGGAAAGAGAGGGAGGGAGAGCAAGTTAACGCCACACCAGCTGTCTGGGCCTCGGCTGCCAGACGTCCCAGAAGGCCGTTGGAGTCGTGACTGGAAGAGGGCTCCGCATCCGCGGGCCTTGTACCTGCCAGATGGGGGAATGGCAGCCAAACTCTTTAATTGCAGGAAGGGAGAGAGGCGCAGAAAAGCAAGGCCTCCATCTGAACTGAAGGTCAAAGCTAGTTTGCTTCTTTTGACAGGCGGAACTACTTCAGCATGTCCATACGGAGGTAGAAACCTAACAAGCACTGCATTTTTTTCCCTCCTACCGCTGCTTTGCTCCTCACACCATCATTATCTTTCCTGTCATAATTAAGCGGCAGTCAGTTTGAACAGCGGCGTTCAGTTCTCTCTTTCTTTGGGGAGCCGAAGATTTGGTCCAAAGTTATAATTCCAAACCCTTGTTCCAGCCTCAGCTAAATGCAAAAACTTGATGGGGTCAATTCTGTTTTAATGGATATCGTGATTGACTAATTGATATTCAACACATGAATTGGAAACCTGTTATACTCTTTGAAGATTTTTCAATTTATAAATGATGTTTCAGTAGTTTGCCAGATTAACCCCTGACCTGGAACAAAAAGACTTGAGGTACTGACAGAAGTTTCTCTACTACACCCCCTGGAGAGGGTTTTCATTCAGTCCCAATGAGTAGGACTAGATTAACACGATGTCTCTCTCCCTCCCTCTGTTTCACTGTCTGTCTCACTGTCTGTCTCCCTGTGTCTGCCTCTCTCTTTGTTCATCTCGCTCCCTTTCTCTGTCTATCTGCCTGCCTATCAGAGGGCCAGTTGAGGCACACTACGACAGGGGAGGCGTTTGTGTTCAACGCCCGAGAGGATCTCCACAGGTGGAATCAGAAACGCTACGAGGCGTTGGGAGAGGTACTTATTGTTGCTGCTCCCCCTCTTCACCCCCGTTCATCCCCCTCTAACTCTATCAATCTCCAGTGTTGGCCTATGTTCTCTTGTTGTTAGTACTACTGCAGTACTATTCCTTTGCCTTTTGTACTGAGATGGTGCTGTTCTGTTTTACTATAGCAAATTAAGTTAATTAAAACAAGACGAAAGAGGTAAGGAATTTATCCTGATTTTCCTGAAATTGAAACTATCTCTGACAGGGTATTATTAAGGGAAACTGGTGATGATTTTGATTCCTCTCTGCTCCCCAGTTTTAATAACGCTTTAATTGGATTCAGAGAGGAAGGTGAACATGCACGCATACACACACACACTTTTTATTCCTTGGATTTGTCTTCTAAAGGGTCAGTGCATCATGTATTTGTCTCTGTCTGGTACATATCCTGAGAGTAAAGTGTGTTTGTGGGCATGGCGCATGGAAGGGAGTGGTGGATCCGTCCTTGGCAGGGAGTGGTGGATCCGTCCTTGGCAGGGAGTGGTGGATCCGTCCTTGGCAGGGGGTGGTGGATCCGTCCTTGGCAGGGGGTGGTGGATCCGTCCTTGGCAGGGGGTGGTGGATCCGTCCTTGGCAGGGGGTGGTGGATCCGTCCTTGGCAGGGGGTGGTGGATCCGTCCTTGGCAGGGAGTGGTGGATCCTTCCTTGGCAGGGAGTGGTGGATCCTTCCTTGGCAGGGGGTGGTGGATCCTTCCTTGGCAGGGGGTGGTGGATCCTTCCTTGGCAGGGGGTGGTGGATCCTTCCTTGGCAGGGGGTGGTGGATCTCTGTCTCTGTGTGTGTGTTAGTCTGTGTGCGTGTTGTGCGTGATCAGGATTGGTTTACCCTGATTTATAACTGGCTCAGCATTACAGCTGTTTATACCTTCACACTCAAAAGACCCTTAACATACGATTAAACATAAAGTTCTCCATAATGCAACCGCTGTGTCAGATTTCAAAAAGGCTTCTCGGCAAAAGCACACCATGCGATTATGTTAGGTCAGCGCCTAGCCACAGAAAACCATACAGCGATTTTCCAACCAAGGAGAGGTGTCACAAAAGTCAGTAATAGCGTTAAAATTAATCACTTAACTTTGATGATCTTCATCTGATGGCACTCCCAGGTCTCCATGTTAGACAATAAATGTTTGTTTTGTTCGATAAAGTTTATGTCCAAACATATGTCATCTTTATGTCCAAATACCTCCTTTTTGTACGCGCGTTTAGTCCAGTAATCCAAATGCACAAGGCCAGACGGAAAGTCAAAAAAGTTCTATTATAGTTCGTAGAAACATGTCAAACGATGTATATTATCAATCTTTAGGATGTTTTTATCATAAATCTTCAATAATATTCCAACCGGACAATTCCTTTGTCTTTAGAAAGGAAAGGGAATGGAGCTCGTGCTCACGGCCGCGAGCGATAAACAACTCAAGGCTTTCAGCCAGACCCCTGGTTCAAACAGCTCTTATTTGCTCCCCTTTCACAGTAGAAGCCTGAAACAACGTTCTAAAGACTGTTGACATCTAGTGGAAGCCTTAGGAAGTGCAATCTGAGCCCATAGACACAGTATATTGGATAGGCAATCACTTAAAAAAACTACAAACCTCAGATTTCCCACTTCCTGGTTGGATTTTTCTCAGGTTTTTGCCTGCCATATGAGTTCTGTTATACTCACAGACATTATTTTAACAGTTCTGGAAACTTTAGTGTTTTCTATCCAAATCTACTAATTATATGCATATTCTAGCTTCTGGGCCTGAGCAGCAGGCAGTTTACTCTGGGCACCTTATTCATCCAAGCTACTCAATACTGCCCCCGGTTCCCAAAGAAGTTAATTCCTCCAGGCCCTCGCCACTGTTACGGCTCCAGCGTGCGTGCGTGTGCGTGTGTGTGTTCATTCCGAAGTCAGTTTATTTTCTCTGGCTTCAGCTAAAATAATATCTGCCATTGATTTCAAGATATATTTTGCTGTTTTTTTATACTTTCTTTTTTTTAATACTTTCTGTTGAAGCTTACATCTACAGTTGAAGTTGTAAGTTTACATACACTTAGGTTTGAGTCATTAAAACTCGTTTTTCAACCCCTCCACAAATTTCTTGTTTACAAACTATAGTTTTGGCAAGTCGGTTAGGACATCTACTTTGTGCATGACACAAGTAATTTTTCAAACAATTGTTTACAGAAATATTATTTCACTTATAATTCACTGTATCACAATTCCAGTGGTTCAGATGTTTACATACACTAAGTTGACTGTGCCTTTAAACAGCTTGGAAAATTCCAGAAAATGATGTCATGGCTTTAGAAGCTTCTGATAGGCTAATTGACATAATTTGAGTCAATTGGAGGTGTGCCTGTGGATGTATTTCAAGGCCTTCCTACAAACTCAGTGCCTCTTTGCTTGACATCATGGAAAAATCAAAAGAAATCAGCCAAGACCTCAGAAAAAAATGGTATACCTCAACAAGTCTGGTTCATCCTTGGGAGCAATTTCCAAACGCCTGAAGGTACCACATTTATCTGTACAAACAATAGTACTCAAGTATAAACACCATGGGACCACGCAGCTCTCATACCGCTCAGGAAGGAGACGCGTTCTGTCTCCTAGGTATGAACGTACTTTGGTGCGAGAAGTGCATATCAATCCCAGAACAGCAAACAGCAAAGGACCTTGTGAAGATGCTGGAGGAAACAGGTACAAAAGAATCTATATCCACAGCAAAACCAGTCCTATATCGACATAACCTGAAAGGCTGCTCAGCAAAGAAGTCATTGCTCCAAAACCACCATTAAAAAGCCAGACTACGGTTTGTAACTGCACATGGGGACAAATATTGTACTTTTTGGAGAAATGTCCTCTGGTCTGATGAAACAAAAATATAACTGTTTGGCCATAATGACCATCGTCATGTTTGGAGGAAAAAGGGGGATGCTTGCAAGCCGAAGAACACCATCCCAACCGTGAAGCACGGGGGTGGCAGCATCATGTTGTGGGGGTGCTTTGCTGCAGGAGGGACTGGTGCACTTCACAAAATAGATGGCATCATGAGGCAGGACAATTATGTGGATATATTGAAGCAACATCTCAAGACGTCAGTCAGGAAGTTAAAGCTTGGTCGCAAATGGGTCTTCAAAATGGACAATGACCCAAAGCATACTTCCAAAGTTGTGGCAAAATGGCTTAAGGGCAACAAAGTCAAGGTATTGGGTTGGCCATCACAAAGCCCTGACCTCAATCCTATAGAAAATGTGTGGGTAAAACTCAAAAAGTGTGTGAGAGCAAGGAGGCCTACAAACCTGACTCAGTTACACCAGCTCTGTCAGGAGGAATGGGCCACAATTCACTTATTGTGGGAAGCTTGTGGAAGTCTACCCGAAACGTTTGACCGAAGTTAAACAATTTAAAGGCAATGCTACCAAATACTAATTGAGTGTATGTAAACTTCTGACCCTCTGGTAATGTGTTGAAAGAAATAAAAGCTGAAATAAATCTCTCTACTATTATTCTGACATTTCACAATAAAGTGGTGATCCTAACTGACCTAAAACATTACATTTTCACTAGGATTAAATATCAGGAATTGTGAAAAACTGAGTTTAAATGTATTTGGCTAAGGTGTATGTAAACTTCTGACTTCAACTGTATGCGTGCTTCAAAATATGTAGGAATGGAGTATGTATCTACGAAGTGCCCTCCGTGCTCTGTTTTACATACTTTGATTTGGACTGATATTCCGACCCTCCCGTGCTCCAATTTGCATGCTCTGATGTGCTAATCACACACCAATGTTTAAATTTGTTGTAATATTTTGTTAATTTGCATCCCCGCTATTTTGCTTTTAATTTTTCTGCTCATTCTTTGAAGTTCAAAGAGAAAGATGGACTCTTTGATGGGATTACCTGTGTGTTTTTCACTTCTAATCCAGGTACGTCCTTAGAGAACTAGCCTTATGTGTAGTCCTTCCTGTCTTTAGCTGACGGAGTTATCCAGCATCTGAAACGCTGGAAGCAAACATTTAGTAGTGCGGAACAGAGGCGTTTGACCTTCTTGAACTCAGACATCAGACTCAGGCCCAGACGTTTAGAGATGGAACGCTCATCAAGGAGCCAGCATGCTAATGAGATTTGGTGGTTACCAGAGACAGCATCTCATTGGAACATGTGATAGGCTATGTCACTGGTGACTCTAGCTGTGATAACGATACATAACGAGAGAGGGGTGTGGCTAAAGTTGGCTTGGACCCCTGTCTGTCTCCGTCTGTATGTCTGTCCATCCATCTGCCTTGAGGCCAGGTTAATTCACAGGGCCGGGCGATGATTGTCACTCTCATGAAATGACACAGAAACTCTGTCTGGGCAGATGGAATAGAATAATCAAAGTTAATCAAATGGCTAGTCAGACTATGCATTGATCCCATTATTTTGTTCTTTTTTTATTGTTGCACTGACACTCTTGCACAGGCTCAATGTACACTCACTGGACTCACAAACACTACACACACTCACAAATGCTACACTGACACTCCAACACACACATGCATATTGATCGCCACAAACATATTCCTTCACACTCTTCATACACTGCTGCTACTCTGTTTATTATCTATGCATAGTCACTTTTATCTCTACCTACATGTACATATTACCTCAAATACCTCAACTAACCTGTACCCCCACACATTGACTCTGTACCGGTACCCCTTGTATATGTATATAGCCTCATTATTGTTATTTTGTTGGCTTACTATTGTTACTTTAGTTTATTTAGCACATTTTTCTTACTTACTTTTTATAAACTCTGAATTGTTGGTTAAGGGCTCGTAAGTAAGCATTTCGCGGTAAGGTTGTATTCTGTTGTATTCTGCGCATGTGACATACCATGTTGTGGATTTAATAGGAGTTAATAGTAGTTAGGCCCTATGAAATGAATCAGGGTAATAGGACACTATATTCCTATGGACTGGGTCTGGGCTGGTTAGCTATGGTCTAGTTCTGTCTTTTGGACATAATCATTTTCCACCATTGAAAATGAGGGGGTCTTTCTTGTCTAAAGATATTTCTGTATTCTCTTATACATTCAGGGTTTTAATGGCTATTGTACATGCTCTCCCTGAGTCTTTTGGGCTATGAAGAGCAGGTCAAGGTTTAGGGGTGAGCGCAGAGAAAGCCCCTGCTGCTGAGAGCCCTCGTTCACAACAATGGCCTTCCTGAACCCCACAATGCATTGTGCGGAGGTGGAGAGAGGGGAAAGGAGACGCGGTGTCCTTCTCTGATTGTCCCTAGTGCTAGGAGTGTGGGGGTGGGAGAGCGCCCACCCACCCTGCGTAGGTGGGGGGTACCATCAGCTCGCTCTCTCTCTGTCTCTATCCCTCCATCCCTTCCATGGACCTGCCAGTCTACAGAGCAGAGCTAGCTGCGCAAGTGCAGTGCTAGGGAAAATGGTGTCTGCATTGTGAGAGACATCACAACACCAGATGTCCAATTTGCACTTCAGCCTTGTCTGAATGGGAAGACGATGTGGAGAATGTCTTGATGGCCGCGTAGAGGAAAGATCTGCAGCTGGGGTTGAATGCAGGGGCATTGCATTGTGGGCCCAGATTATAATTCTTATTCTTGTTTATTTATCTATTTTTACAGCTTAATACGAAGATCTTTCCAAGGAGCACAAATGCTTTACTGTATTCTACATGTTCTGGAAACTGTTTGATTAATGTCCCAGTTTGTGGTGAATTAGCATATTGAATTGTTTGAAAACTTGTGAATACTTGCCCACTAAGCCACTAATTTAAGGAGCTGTTTGTTGAAATAAATTTCTGTTGTGTGGATCCCTGTGGATGTGTCTCTGAGGGCTCCTACCTGAGCAGCGGTGTGGCAGGAGACAGTAACAGGTTCGTAGGGAGGTGCTCACAGTCAGGAGCTGTGATTAAATAACATGGTGGGTGCTCAGTCAGCCGATCCACGTTCTCCCCGTTAATATCTCCCACAATTGTCTTTAGTGGCTGCGTGGAAATAGCCTAGCCCGCTACACACACTCATACAGACACACAAATTGAACGCTATCTAGTACCCCTTGGAGCTGTGGCTGTCTATTTCAGAGTGTGTGTGCATATAGTACCAGTCATAGGGTTTGGAGACACCTGCTCATTCAAGGGTTTTTCTTTATTTTGACTATTTTCTATGTTGTATAATAATAGTGAAGACATCAAAACTATGTAATAACACATATGGAATCATGTAGTAAACAAAAAAGTGTTAAACAAATCACAATATATTTAAGATTTTAGCCACCCTTTGCCTTGATGACAGCTTTGCCATTCTCTCAACCAGCTTCATGTGGAATGCTTTTCCAACAGTCTTGCTGGAGTCTCCACATATGCTGAGCACTTGTTGGCTACTTTTCCTTCACTCTGCGGTCCAACTCAACACAAACCATCTCAATTGGGATGAGGTCGGGTGATTTTGGAGGCCAGTTCATCTGATGCAGCACTCCATCACTCTCCTTCTTGGTCAAATAGCCCTTACACAGCCTGGAGGTGTGTTGGGTCATTGTCCTGTAGAAAAACAAATGATAGTCCCACTAAGCGCAAACCAGCCATGCTGGTTAAACTGTGCCTTGAAATAAATCACAGACAGTATCACCAGCAAAGCACCCCCACACCATAACACCTCCTCCTCCATGATTCACGGTGGGAAACACACATGCAGAGGTCATCCGTTCACCTACTCTGCATCTCACAAAGACACGGCAGTGTGAACCCAAAATCTCACTTTTGGACTCATCAGACCAAAGGACAGATTTCCACCGGTCTAATGTCCTTTGCTCTTGTTTCTTGGCCCAAGCAAGTCTCTACATCCTATTGGTGTCCTTTAGTAGTGGTTTCTTTTCAGGAATTCTACCAATTCGACCATATTCTGTGTACCACCCCTATCTTGTCACAACACAACTGATTGGCTAAAATGCATTAAGAAGGAAAGAAATTCCATTCATTTTTGCAAGGCACACCTGTTAATTGAAATGCATTCCAAGTGACTACCTAATGACAACAGTGTGCAAAGCTGTCATTGAGGCATGGGTGGCTACTTTGAAGAATCTCAAATATAAAATATATATTTGTTTTGTTTAACACTTTTTGGTTTACTACATGATTCAATTAGTTATTTTCAATGTAGAATATATTGAAATAAAGAAAAACCCTAGAATGAGTAGGTGTCAAAACTTCATAGGCTGTTGTTTGTGTGTGTGATCCAGGATAACCTTTTAAGGTGTGTGTGTGTGTGTGTGTGTGTGTGTGTGTGTGTGTGTGTGTGTGTGTGTGTGTGGACGTGTTTAACTATTTTTGTGGGGACCAGATGTCCCCACAAGAATAGTAAACAAACAAAAATGTTGAAATATAATTTGACCAACTGGGCACGTTTTGTTAGTCCCCACAAGGTCAAATGCTATTTCTAGGGGGTTAGGGTTAGAATTACCTTTAGGGTTAGGAGCTAGCGTTAGTTTTAGGGTTAGGAGCTAGCGTTAGTTTTAGGGTTAGGGTTAAATTTAGGGTAATGGTAAGAGTACAGGGTTCAGGTTAGGGAACATTTTGAATGGGACTGAATTGTGTGTCCCCACAAGGTTATTTGTACAAGACTGTGTGTGTGTGTGTGGTGAGTGTGTGTAGGATCAGGGTGAACTGGGCCTTGTAGAGCACAGTGAAAGTGTAATTGTTGCTGTAAGTGATAGTTCCCCCTGATATGTGACTGCCATAAGGCCTAGGTGGATTTGTATGTGGCTGTTAATAAATGAGTATTTTTCTCCCCTCACCGCATATGTGGGTGACACACACACTCTATTCTAATGAACCTAGGCACAGCCAGATGGTTCTATTATGAAGATTTCTTTTTCTGTCTGTCTGTCTGTCCTGTCCTGTCTGTCTGTCTGTCTGTCTGTCTGTCTGTCTGTCTGTCTGTCTGTCTGTCTGTCTGTCTGTCTGTCTGTCTGTCTGTCTGTCTCTCATATATATTCAATTCAGGGGCTTTATTGGCATGGGAAACATATGTTAACATTGCCAAAGCAAGTAAAGTAGATAATATACAAAAGTGAAATAAACAATAAAAATGAACAGTAAACATTACACTCACAGAAGTTTCAAAAGAATAAAGACATTAAAAATGTCATTATGTATGTATACTGTGTTGTAATGATGTGCAAATGGTTAAAGTACAAAAGGGAAAATAAATATGGGTTGTATTTACAATGGTGTTTGTTCTTCACTGGTTGCCCTTTTCTTGTGGCAACAGGTCACACATCTTGCTGATGTGATGGCACACTGTGGTATTTCACGCAGTAGATATGGGAGTTTATCAAAATCGGGTTTATTTTCGACTTTGGTATCAAAATTTGTTTTGTTTCTAATTATTTGTGGAACTGTGTAATCTGAGGGAAACGTGTCTCTAATATGGTCATACATTTGGCAGGAAGTTAGGAAGTGCAGCTCAGTTTCCACCTCATTTTGTGGGCAGTGTGCACATAGCCTGTCTTCTCTTGATAGCCAGGTCTGCCTATGGCGGCCTTTCTCAATAGCAAGGCTATGCTCACTGAGTCTGTACATAGTCAAAGATTTCCTTTATTTTGGGTCAGTCACAGTGGTCAGTTATTCTGCCACTGTGTACTCTCTGTTTAGGGCCAAATAGCATTCAAGTTCTTTTTTTGTTAATTCTTTCCAATGTGTCAAGTAATTATCTTTTTGTTTTCTCATGATTTGGTTTGGTCTAATCGTTTTGCTGTCCTGGGGCTCTGTGGGGTCTGTTTGTGAACAGAGCCCCAGGACCAGCTTGCTTAGGGGACTCTTCTCCAGGTTCATCTCTCTCTAGGTGATGGCTTTGTTATGGAATGTTTGGGAATCGCTTCCTTTTAGGTGGTTGTAGAATTTAACAGCTCTTTTCTAGATTTTGATATTTAGCGGGTATTGGCCTAATTCTGTTCTGCATGCATTATTTGGTGTTTTACAATGTACACAGAGGATATTTTTGCAGAATTCTCAATTTGGTGTTTGTCCCATTTTATGAATGGACCCCAGGCCTCACAACCATAAAGGGCAATGGGTTCTATAACTGGTTCAAGTATTTTTAGCCAGATCCTAATTGGTATGTCTCATTTTATGTTCCTTTTGATAGCATAGAAGGCCCTTCTTGCCTTGTCTCTCAGATCGTTCACAGCTTTGTGGAAGTTACCTGTGGCTCAAATGTTTTGGCCAAGGTTTGTATAGTTTTTTGTATGCTCTAGGGCAACTGTGTCTAGATGTAATTTGTATTTGTGGTCCTGGCGATTGGACCTTTTTTTGGAACTCCATTCATTTGGTCTTACTGAGATTTACTGTCAGGGCCCAGGTCTTGCATAATCTCTGCAGAAGATCTAGGTGTTGCTGTAGGCCCTCATTGGTTGGTGACAGAAGTACCAGATCATCAGCAAACAGTAGACATTTGACTTCAGATTCTAGTGGGGTGAGGCCGGGTGCTGCAGACTTTTTTAGTGCCCTCGCAAATTCGTTGATATATGTTGAAGAGGGTGGGGCTTAAGCTACATCCCTGTCTCACCCCATGACCCTGTGGGAAGAAGTTTTTTTGCCTATTTTAACCGCACACTTGTTGTTTGTGTACATGGATTTTCTAATGTCGTATGTTTTTCCCCCAACACCACTTTCCATCAGTTTGTGTAGCAGACCCTCATAACAGATGGAGTCAAAGGCTTTTTTTAAATCAACAAAGCATGAGAAGACGTTGCCTTTTGTTTTGGTTTGTTTGTTTGCCAATTAGGGTGTGCAGGGTGAATACGTGGTCTGTCGTACGATAATTTGGTAAAAAGCCAATTTGACATTTTCTCAGTACATTGTTTTCAGTGAGGATATGTACGAGTCTGCTGTATGTGTGGTTGGTACATCCCTTCGTACAGTTAAAGAACTCAAAGCCCCTCTTTACCACCAGTGGGTCTTGTGTACTTTACATGCAGTTTAATTTATCAAATGAACAGTAAATATTGAGTGTTTGTGTAGTTAAACACACACACATACAGAGAGGGAACAGTAGGCCTCTACACTACTGTTTTCCCGTTAGCTGGCACCAGGGCGTGCGAAGGCAATGGCGAGCCCTCACACCCCTATCAGTCACGGCTGTTTTGTTTGGAAGTTAAGAGGAGCAAAATAGCAGCTGTCTCTCTTGATATATCACTTCTCATCACTCCTCAAACCCCACAGCACGGCTGGAGGAGAGAGAAGGAGGGAAGGAGGGAGGGAGTGAGGCAGGGAGGGAGGGAGTGAGGCAGGGAGGAGGAGGGAGGGAGGCAGAGAGAGAAAGAGGCAGAGAGAGAGGCAGAGGGAGAGAGGGGGAGGCGGAAAGGGGGAAAGTAGGAGGCAGAGAGAGGGGGGAAGCGAAGAGGGGGTGGTGGGGAGGCAGAGAGGCGGAGAGAGGGGAAGGCAGAGAGGCAGAGAGAGGGGTAGGCAGAGAGAGGGGTAGGCAGAGAGAGAGAGGCAACGAGGGCGAGAGAGAGAAGAGGGGGAGGGAGGCAAAGAGGGGGAAGGAGTGAGGGAGGCAGAGAGGGTGAGGGAGTGAGGCAGGGAGGGAGGGCGGGAGTGAGTGAGGCAGGCAGGCAGGGAGTGAGGTAGGGAGGAAGAGAGAGGGGCAGGTGGAAAGGGGGAGAGTGGGAGGTAGAGAGAGGGGAGGCGGAGGGGAGGATGAGGGGAGGCGGAGAGTGGGGGATGCAGAGAGAGAGAGTGGGGGAGGCAGAGAGAGAGAGTGGGGGAGGTTGAGAGGGGGAGGCAGAGAGAGGCGGAGGGAAGCAGAGAGAGAGGCGGAGGGAAGCACATACCCGGAGATGAGAGAGAGTGTGGGAGGGAGAGAGACAAAGAGAGACAGGGAAAGAAGAGAGAGGGATGAGCTTCTGCATTTTTCAGCTTGTTTTTATAAAAATAAAGTTTTAGAGTTAGATAAACTTGGATTTTTCGGCGAGGGCATATACAGGATACTACCCTCCACAACATTTTTTATTTTTAACCTTTATTTAACTAGGCAAGTCAATTGAGGTATTTTGGTAGAGCATGGTGTTTGAAACGCCAGCATGGTGTGTGCAACGCCAGGGTCGTGGGTTTGATTCCCACGGGGGACGAGTACAACAACAAAAAAGAAGCATGAAATGTATGTATTCACTACTGTAAGTCGCTCTGGATAAGAGCGTCTGCTAAATGACTAAAATGTAAAAAATGTAAGAACCAATTCTTATTTACAATGACGGCCTAGGAACAGTGCGTTAACTGCCAGATTTTTACCTTGTCAGGTCAGGGATTGGATCCACCAACCTTTCGGTTACTGGCCCAACGCTCTAACCACTAGGCTACATAACCTTCACTCCATATCAAAACTCCAAACCTACAACCTGATTTTGGACAACATTGCCTGGAAGGATTCCTACTACCAAAGAGTTTTATTTCCAAAATATACAGCAAATGCTCTGGCAAACAAACAGCAGAAAGCTGAAAACAACCTGGAACTGTGTGAGTACTTTTAAAGTCAAGAAGATAAATACGTTACAATGATATTTTACTTTATAAGGACTGAATGCTAAGTTAAGGCTACTAAGCTTGCTAGGACAGATCATATCTGACTGCAACTTCAATTAGCACTGAGGTGTGAAGTGAGAGGTGTCAAAGCCCAAACTACCAGATGTGAAACAGGGAAGGGACTCAGTGTATGCTAATTTGGTATAGAGCAGACCTAACTCACTCTATTCAATTAATCCAAACAGGAACATTTTACATTTGGCTAGAAATTCAAAAGGAAATTATCTCAACAGAGAAAAATGTCCTCCTGTGTGCTACCCATATCCCTCCACTAGAATACTTTAATATACTTTAATGAAGACTGCTTCTCTGTCCTGGAGGGGGAATCAATCATTTCCAGGCCCATGGACAAGGTACTAGTCTGTGGTGACCTAAATACCAGAACTGGACAAGAACCTGACACCCTCAGCACACAGGGGTACAAACACTTAATTGGAGGTGACAGCATTCCCTCCCCCATATACCCCCATAGGCACAACTACAACAACATAACCAACAAAAACGGGTCACAACTCCTGCAGATCTGTCGCACGCTGGGTATGTATATAGTCAATGGTAGGCTATGAGGGGACTCCTACGGTAAGTACACCTATAGCTCATCTCTTGGCAGTAATACTGTAGACTACTTTATCAATGACCTAAAACCAGAGTCTCTGAGTGTTCACAGTCAGCCCACTGATACCCTTATCAGATCACAGCAAAATCACAGTCTACTTAAACAGAGCAATACTCAATCATGAGGTATCATAGCCAAAGGAACTGAATAATATTAAGAAATGCTATTGATGAAAGGAAAGTATAAATTCTCATTTAGACCAGCGGTCCCCAACCCCCGGGCCGGTCCGCGGGTCATTTGGTACCGGGCCGCAGAGAAAGAATAAATAACTTATTTTATTTCCGTTTTATTTATTATCTGGGTCTGAACAATGTTTTATTTTGAAAATGACCGGACGGCTGTCTGGTTTAACTACTCGGATTAAGGAGGTTGCACCTGAATATGAGTCTACGCATTGTGTCATTCACAGGGAAATGCTGGCTAGCCGAAAAATACCACCGGAACTTAACAGCGTATTGAATGATGTCGTTAAAGTTATTAACCACATCAAAGCACACACCCTTAACTCGCGCCTGTTCGAGCAGCTTTGTGAGGAGATAAACGCGGAGCACAGACATCTTCTCTTATACACAGAAATAAGATGGTTATCCTGAGGGAGATCGTTGGCCAGAGTGCTTGAATTAGAGAGCCGCTGCAGAGATTTCTCTCAGAAAAAAAAGTCACCGCTGGCAGCACATTTCAGTGACGAGGAATGGGTCGCAAAACTCGCTTACTTGTGCGACATATTCAACCTGCTCAATGAACTCAAATCGGTCACTTCAGGGGAAAATGACAACTGTCTTCAAGTTGGCAGATAAAGTAGCTGCATTTAAAGCCAAACTGGATTTGTGGGGACGGCGCGTGAACAGAGGTATATTTGACATGTTTCAAACATTGGCGGGGATTTTGGAAGAGACTGAGCCTTCATTGTCCCAGCTGGTGCACGATCACCTGTCTTTGCTTTTAAGAGTTTGAGCGCTACTTCCCAACCACAAAAGACCCACGAACTGCCAAGGAATGGATCCGCGACCCATTTGTCAACAAACCAGGTGAATCCAGTATGTCTATGCAAGAAGAAGATCAACTGCTGGAGATCGCAAATGACGGCGGCCTTAAAAGTATGTTCGAGACAACAACTCTGCCGGTTTTCTGGATTAAAGTCACGGCAGAATACCCTGAGATCGCCACAACAGCACTGAAAACCCTGTTGCCATTTCCGACATCCTATTTGTGTGAAGCGGGATTTTCTGCAGTGACAGCAACCAAAACAAAATTACAGAGTAGACTGGACATAAGCAACACACTTCGGGTGTCATTGTCTCCCATTACCCCTAGATGGGACCGTCTCGTTGCAGAGAAACAAGCTCAGGGCTCCCACTGATTTAGCGTTATGGTGAGTTGTATTTTTCATGCACTTTATATTTGTTTTTGTGTTGTATCTTATTTTTAAGGCATGTTTAAACGTTACCATAGCGACCAGAGAGTGTTAGGGGGCAGAGAGGATGTTATTCATGTTATGTTGTTGGTGCGATGTTACGAGGACGCTGCTAATAAAGTTGCATACGAGTACACAGTGGATTCACGTTTATTATTATATTTAAAAAAATACCACCGTTTTTATGCCGGTCGTATCATTTTATTTTGTGTATTTATCCGCCACACCTTAAAGGCCGGTCCGTGCTAATATTGTCTTACATTAAACCGGTCTGTGGCCCAAAAAAGGTTGGGGACCGCTGATTTAGACAACTTCCTGGACAAAACATTCCACTGTAATAGTGAAGGTGTAAACTTGACAGTAGAAAACTTAAACAGTATATTTGACCTCTCAGCTTCCCTATTAAATAAAACAAATGTAAAACAGAAAACTGAAGAAAATTAACAACAATGAAAAATGGTTGGATGAAGAATGCAAAAACCTAACAAAGAAATTGAGAAACCTATTCAACCAAAAACATAGAGACCCAGAAAACCTGAGCAAACGCCTTCACTATGGTGAATCACTAAAGCAGTACAGAAATACACTACGGAAAAAGAAGGAACAGCATGCCATAAATCAGCTCAATGTCATTGAAGAATCCATAGACTCAAACCACTTTTGGGAAAATTGGAAACACTAAACAAACAACACAAAGAGTTATCTATCCAAAATGGAGATGTATGGGTAAACCACTTCTCCAATCTTTTTGGCCCTATAACAAAGAACAAACAGCAAAAACATATACATGATCAAATACAAATCTTAGAATCAACTATTAAAGACTACCAGAACACACTGGATTCTCCAATTACATTGAATGAACTACAGGATAAAAAAACAAACCCTCCAACCCAAAAAGGCCTGTGGTGTTGAAGGCATCCTCAATGAAATGATCAAATATACAGACCACAAATTCCAATTGGCTATACTAAAACATCATCCTTAGCTCTGGCATCTTCCCCAATATTTGGAACCAAGGACTGATATCCACAAAAGTGGAGACACTTTTGACCCCAATAACTACCGTGGGATATTTGTCAACAGCAACCTTGGGAAAATCCTCTGCATTAACAGCAGACTTGTACATTTTCTCCGTGAAAACAACGTACTAAGCAAATGTCAAATTGGCTTTTTACCAAATTACCATACAACAAACCAGGTATTCACCCTGCACACCCTAATTGACAAACAAACCAAAACAAAGGCAAAGTCTTCTCATGCTTTGTTGATTTAAAATAAGCTTTTGACTCAATTTGGCATTAGGGTGTGCTATACAAATTGATGGAAAGTGGTGTTGGGGAAAAACATACGACATTATGAAATCCATATACACAAACAACAAGTGTGCAGTTAAAATTGGCAAAAAAACCATTTCTTTCCACAGGGCCATGGGATGAGACAGGGATGCAGTTTAAGCCCCACCCTCTTCAACATATACAGTACCAGTCAAAAGCTTAGACACACCTACTCATTTCAGGGTTTTTCTTAATTTATTCTAATTTCTACAGAATAATAGTGATGACATAAAACTATGAAATAACACATATGGAATCATGTAGTAACCAAAGAAGTGTTAAAAATATATATTTTATATTTGAGATGCTTAGCCAATTCTTAGCCAAAATAGCCAACCTTTGCCTTGATGACAGCTTTGCACACTCTTGGCATTCTCTCAACCAGCTTCATGAGGTAGAAACCTGGAATGCATTTCAATTAACAGGTGTGCCTTGTCAAAAATGTTTTTGTGGAATTTATTTTCTTAATGCGTTTGAGCCAATCAGTTGTGTTGTGACAAGGTAGGGGTGGTATACAGAAGATAGCCCTATTTGGTAAAAGACCAAGTCTATATTATGGCAAGAACAGCTCAAATAAGCAAAGAGAAATGACGGTCCATTACTTTAAGACATGAAGGTCAGTCAATCGGTAACATTTCAAGAACATTTCAAGCCTTCCCTGTAGCTCAGTTGGTAGAGCATGGTGTTTGCAACGCCAGGGTTGTGGGTTCGATTCCCACGGGGGGCCAGCAAAAAAAAATGTATGAAATTGTATGAAATGTATGCATTCACTACTGTAAGTCGCTCTGGATAAGAGCGTCTGCTAAATGACTAAAATGTAAAAAAAAAAAATGTAAATGTAACTTTGAAAGTTCCTTCAAGTGTAGTCGCAAAAAACATCAAGTGCTATGATAAAACTGGCTCTCGCGAGGACCGCCACAGGAAAGGAAGACCCAGAGATACCTCTGCTGCAGAGGATACATTTATTAGAGTTACCAGCCCAAATAAATGCTTTACAGAGTTCAAATAACAGACACATCTCAATGTCAGCTGTTCAGAGGAGACCGCATGGATCAGGTCTTCATGGTCGAATTGCTGCAAAGAAACTACTAAAGGGCACCAACAAGAAGAATAGACTTGTTTGGGCAATGGACATTAGACCGGTGGAAATCTGTCTTTTGGTCTGATGATTCCAAATTTGAGATTTTGGGTTCCAACCCCCGTGTCTTTGTGAGATGCAGATTAGGTGAACTAATGATCTCTGCCTGTTTGGTTCCCATCGTGAAGCATGGTGGAGGAGGTGTGGGGGTGCTTTGCTGGAGACACTTTTGTGATTTATTTAGAATTCAAGGCACAGTTTAACCAGCATGGCTACCACAGCATTCTGCAGCGATATGCCATCCCATTTGGTTTGCGCTTAATGGCACTTTCATTTGTTTTTCAACAGGACAATGATCAAACACACCTCCAGGCTGTTTAAGGGCTATTTGACCAAGAAGGAGAGTGATGGAGTGCTGCATCAGATGACCTGGCCTCCACAATCACCCGACCTCAACCCAATTGAGATGGTTTGGGATGAGTTGGACCGCAGAGTGAAGGAAAAGCAGCCATCAAGTGCTCAGCATATGTGGGAACTCCTTCAAGACTGTTGGAAAATTATTCCAGGTGAAGCTGGTTGAGAGAATGCAAAGAGTTTGCAAAGCTGTCATCAAGGCAAAGGGTGGCTACTTTGAAGAATCTCAAATATGAAATATATTTTGCTTACTACATGATTCCATATGTGTTATTTTATAGTTTTGATGTCTTCACTAATATTCTACAATGAGGAAAATATTGAAAATAAAGAAAAACCTACTCAATTTTTGTGAATAATGAAAATGTAAACAAACACTGCATATCCACAAACATGGTTAAAACTTGACTTAACAAAAATTAAGAAAAACCCTTGAATGAGTAGGTGTGTCCAAACTTTTGACTGGTACTGTACATCAACTAATTGACAAGGGCCCTAAAACAGTGTGCAGCACCCGGTCTCACCCTACTAGAATCTGAAGTCAAATGTCTACTGTTTGCTGATGATCTGGTGCTTCTGTTTCCAACCAAGGAGGGCCTACAGCAGCACCTAGATCTTCTGCTTATATTCGGTCAGACCTGGGCCTTGAGAGTACACCTCAGTATGACAAAAATAATGGTGTTCCAAAAAAAGGTCCCCTTGTCCAGGACCACAAATAGAAATTCCATCTAGACACCGTTGCCCTAGAACACACAAAAAACTATACGTACCTCAGCCTAAACATCAGCGCCACAGGTAACTTCCACAAAGCTGTGAACGAGCTGAGTGACAAGGCAAGAAGGGCCTTCTATGCTATCAAAAGGAACAAAAAATGAGACATACCATTTAGGATCTGGCTAAAAAAATACCTGAATCAGTTATAGAACTCATTGCCCTTTATGGTTGTGAGGTCTGGGGTCCACTCACCAACCAAGAATTCACAAAATGGGACAAACACCAAATTGATACTCTGCAAGCAGAATTTAGCAAAAATATCCTCCGGTACAACGTAAAACACCAAATAATGCATGCAGAGCACAATTATGCCGATACCCGCTAATTATCAAAATCCAGAGAAGAGCCGTTAAATTCCACAACCACCTAAAAGGAAGCGATTCTTAAACCTTCCATAACAAAGTCATCACCTACAGAGAAATTAACCTGGAGAAGAGTCCCCTAAGCAAGCTGGTCCTGGGGCTCTGTTCACAAACAGACAGACCCCACAGAGCCGCAGGACAGCAACACAATTAGACCCAACCAAAACAAAAAGATAATTACTTGACACATTGGAAAGAATTAACAAAAAGCCTTTCAGGTTATGTCGATATAGGACTCGTTTTACTGTGGATATAGATACTTTTGTACCTGTTTCCTCCAGCATCTTCACAAGGTCCTTTGCTGTTGTTCTGGGATTGATTTGCACTTTTCGCACCAAAGTACGTTCATCTCTAGGAGACAGAACGCATCTCCTTCCTGAGCGGCATGACAGCTGCGTGGTCCAATGGTGTTTATACTTGTGTACTATTGGTTGTACAGATGAACGTGGTACCTTCAGGCGTTTGGAAATTGCTCCCAAGGATGAACCAACTTGTGGAGGTCTACAATATTTTTCTGAGGTCTTGGCTGATTTCTTTTGATTTTCCCATGACGTCAAGCAAAGAGGCACTGAGTTTGAAGGTAGGCCTTGAAATACATCTACAGGTACACCTCCAATTGACTCAAATGATGTCAATTAGCCTATCAGAAGCTTCTAAAGCCATGGCATCATTTTCTGGAATTTTCCAAGCTGTTTAAAGGCACAGTCAACTTAGTGTATGTAAACTTCTGACCCACTGTAATTGTGATACAGTGAATTATAAGTGAAATAGTCTTTCTGTAAACAATTGTTGGAAAAATTACTTGTGTCATGCACAAAGTAGATGTCCTAACTGACTTTCCAAAACTATAGTTTGTTAACAAGAAATGTATGGAGTGGTTGAAAAACGAGTTTTAATGACTCCAACCTAAGTGTATGTAAACTTCCAACTTCAACTGTATATACTCAGTGAGCATAGCCTTGCTATTGAAAAAGGCCGCCGTAGGCAGACCTGGCTCTCAAGAGAAGACAAGTTATGTGCACACTGCCCACAAAATGAGGTGGAAACTGAGCTGCACTTACTAACCTTCTGCCAAATGTATGACCATATTAGAGACACATATTTCCCTCAGATTACACAGTTCCACAAATAATTAGAAACAAAACCAATTTCGATAAACTCCCATATCTATTGGGTGAAGTACCACAGTGTGTAATGCTCCCATCACATCAGCAAGATTTGTGACCTGTTGCCACAAGGTCACAGAACAACCACCATTTTAAATACAACCCATATTTGTTTATATTCCCTTTTGCACTTTAACATTTTTCACATAATATGACATTTGAAATATCTTTATTCTTTTGGAACTTCTGTGAGTCTAATGTTCACTGTAAATTTATTTCACTTTTGTTTATTATCTACTTTCCTTGCTTTGGCAATGTTAACATATGTTTCCCATGCCAATAAAGCCCTCAAATTGAAATTGAATTGAGAGAGAAGAGACTTCATGTAGACAACCCCCCCCCCCCCCCCCCTTCTCTCTCTCCCCCTCCCTCTCTCCAGAGAGCAAACTTCCCCCAGACACAGGCACAACACATGGACCTTGTGGGAATTTCGATGGGAGTGCATTAGCTTTGTTCATCCATATACCCCACTGTTAAAAAAAGAGCGAGAGAGGGGGGATTGACTATTTTAATTCTCAGCCTGATGTTAGACAAGCCAAACCTTAAAATAAACCCTATCCTTCCTTCCCCTCTCTCTTTCTCTCTTCCTCCTTCTCTCTGTATCCTCTTTCTTCCTCGTCCCTCTTTTTCTCTCTTTCTCCCTCTCTTTCTATCTCTCTATCTGTCTCTATTTATCTCTCTCCTCCCTTTCTCCCCCTCTTTCTCTGTATTCTCTTTCTTTCTCGTCCCTCTTCCTCTTTCCTACCTCTCTTTCTATCTCTCTTTCTCCCTCTCTTTCTTTCTCTCTCTCTATTTATCTTTCTTTCTCGCTCTCACTCTCTTTCTGTATTTGTTTGGGGATTTTCTTCCTCTATCTATTCTTCCATAAAGAAGAAGAATCCTTTCTTTTCTGGGCACTGTCACTGTAACCGTGCAGAGTGCTCACTTTCATTATGTAAACAGCTTTGATGTCAACGCCGTGTGCCTACTCTCTGGGTAAGTGGCTTTTAAAGAGAACTCCGGCCGACAGATTCACAGTCAGCCTGCTCTCCTGTGTGTGTGTGTGTGTGTGTGTGTGTGTGTGTGTGTGTGTGTGTGTGTGTGTGTGTGTGTGTGTGTGTGTGTGTGTGTGTGTGTGTGTGTGTGTGCGTGCGTGTGTGTGTGTGTCTCTGTCTCTGTCTGGGAAGTGTGATGTAGAGAGATGGTTAAACCAACCAGTACAGTGTGTAGAGGTCATGCCACCATTCCTCAGGCCTGTTCCATAGTCACCTGTTATCTATGTTTAGGCTTTGGTCAGACCCAGGGTAACCCTCACCCTCTCCTCCCACCCCCATATGCGGGTAACCCCTACACCCATGTCCAGCGGATCATCTCCTTATCGCCTTAAGAGCGGTCAGCCGGACCAAGCATGTGTGGAGTAATCAGAGAGCATTACACACATACAGTGTGGGAGGTCTGGGGGGGGGTCAAGGCCAGTCGTCCCTCCTCCCTCCCTTCCTACCCCAGTTAGAGCTGGCACCGACAGCACACACGCTCCCTTGGATTACCTCTGTCTTATTACCTCTGTCTTCCCCCCGCCGTCACCCTTCCCTCCCCCACAGACTGGTCTTTCCTGTAAGGCCTTTCCTTCCTCTCTGCTCCTCCTGGGGCACCGGGGGGTCACCACACAGACCCCCAGAGAAAGGGAGAAGGAAGGGTCAGCCCCAGTATCTTTACGGCTGCCTGTCCCGACTGGCTCTGTCTAGAAACGCAGGCTGGCCTTGATAGAGTGGAGGTTATAAAGTGACTTACCTGCTTTGAGAGACATGTGGAGACAGCATCCGAGTGATGTCACAGGTCAACGGTGAGGTCAGGGATATATGCAGCTTCCTCCTCCTCATCTTCTGCTCATCTGCCTCCTTACACTCGCCACGTTGTCGCACAGCTGTGGCATTCACACTCGTTTTGATACGTATGCCACATTGAGTAGTTTAAGTAATACTGGCAGTATTACCAAAGAGAATTTAAATAAAGAGGCGTAGAAACTGCTTCTTCAGTAGAAATCCTGATCACGCTTGTAGGCCATGTCATGGCGACGTGAGCTAGCGCAGCTCATGCGCAGAAACATGTCATCGGATCTAACGGTCGTTTTGCACCGAACTGCTCATGTGCAGGCCGTCAAATCAAAGCTACTTTCATGAGGTTTTAGTAATGACAGTTTAGCTACTGAAGACGTTGGCTCCAATCTAGGTTTTGCCTTTAGTGTTTGAGAAAATTGTGAAGTCTGCTTTGCGTGGCGTTCCTGGAAGTATTAGCCTGTTGGGCCTCTGGGTTTGAAAACGCTATGGTATTACACATTTTGACAGTTTTTTTTTCCCCTCAGCCAAATGTCCCCAATCCCTGTCAGTGTGAGTGCACAGCATCATCCTCAGCAGCACCAGCAGCCAGATAGACCCAGACAGACAGAGCTCCAGGGAGAGAGAGACACAGAACCACTTAGCACTCCTGCACTACCTGCAGGGCCAGGCCTTTCATTATGGGACTAATAACACAGTGTTAATGATGTGACAAAGTGGTGGAGCCCATTCTGCTGATTGGCTGCAAAGACTGCGTTAGACAGGCGGAGGCTGAGGCCCACGCAGGGATGGTAGACATTTTCTCTTGCAGCTTTTCTTGTAGTGCGTGCGTGTGTGCATGTCTTTGCCTGTGTGGGCGCGTCGTTGCCTGTGTGTGCGCGTCTTTGCCTGTGTGTGTGCGCGGGTGTGTGTGCGGGTGTGTGTGTGGGTGTGTGTGTGTATTTCCCTGCGTGGGTGTGTGACTGTGTGTGTGTGCTTGCCTGTGCGTGGGTTGGTGTGTGTGGTGGTTAACAGCTCCCATCAGCAGATTATGTTTTGACTCTGTGACTACGTCTGTGGGGTTTGTGGCTACGTCTGTGGGATTTGTGGCTACGTCTGTGGGGTTTGTGGCTACGTCTGTGGGGTTTGTTATTGTGGGCTTGTGTGTGGACTCTAAGGTTCTCTCTCTGTCTCTGTCTCATTTATATATGTATCTGTCTGGGCCTGGAGTGATACTGATCTCAGAGCTGTGCTTCCTCATCTGACTACAATCAGCAAGCCCCTTTATCCTGACCCTAGGCCTGTCTGTCAACCTGATCAAAGACCTCTGTGTAGCCGTTGGCTGACTAGTTCACACACACATACATAGATACACACACACATAACAGCACATATTCACTATGCTTCATAGATGCTATAGCCTACATATGCGTACACACACGCACACATATATACGTTCATTCTCTCAATCCACTTCCCCCACCTCCGTCATCCTTCTCTTTTTCCATATCAGATAGTTCTCTGGCCACCTGAGGTGCTGAACAAATAATGTAGCACAAATTACATTTCCTGCAAGGCTTATTGATGTCATTAAACACCTGCATTTTGAACCCCGCGATCATTTCAGTCTTCATCAGGGAGTCTGACATTTCAGTGAATTAGCTGACTCGGGCTGGCCTATATCTCTTAGTGTTCAGAGCATTCCTCATCCAGCAGGTCATCTCATTTGGTTTGTCCGCCGGCCTGTGATTGGCTACTCCCTCCTAATCATGGCATCATTTGTCCATAATGTGATTCTTTGGACACATAATCAGGTTAGCAATGAGTTTCCAGAGCATGTGGTTATCATGACTGGTAGAGGAGACTGTGGGCTTTGGTTAGAGGAGTCTGTGGACTTTGGTTAGAGGAGACTGTGGACTTTGGTTAGAGGAGACTGTGGGCTTTGGTTAGAGGAGACTGTGGGCTTTGGTTAGAGGAGACTGTGGGCTTTGGTTAGAGGAGACTGTGGGCTTTGGTTAGAGGAGACTGTGGGCTTTGGTTAGAGGAGACTGTGGGCTTTGGTTAGAGGAGACTGTGGGCTTTGGTTAGAGGAGACTGTGGGCTTTGGTTAGAGGAGACTGTGGGCTTTGGTTAGAGGAGGCTGTGGGCTTTGGTTAGAGGAGGCTGTGGGCTTTGGTTAGAGGAGACTGTGGGCTTTGGTTAGAGGAGACTGTGGGCTTTGGTTAGAGGAGAATGTGGGCTTTGGTTAGAGGAGACTGTGGGCTTTGGTTAGAGGAGACTGTGGGCTTTGGTTAGAGGAGACTGTGGGCTTTGGTTAGAGGAGGCTGTGGGCTTTGGTTAGAGGAGGCTGTGGGCTTTGGTTAGAGGAGGCTGTGGGCTTTGGTTAGAGGAGACTGTGGGCTTTGGTTAGAGGAGACTGTGGGCTTTGAATACAGAAGCTCAGGTATTTGTTTAACACTGTAGTAGGAACCCCAAAACGTTTTTGATAATTTACATTTTTAACAGAATCATTATTATTTTCATTCCGTTCCAGTGTTCTGACCAGCAAAATAAAGTTCTGAACCGTTTTAAAAAATGTAGCTCGTCATTAATTTACTTCAGCAATCAGTGTGGATAGAGCAGCTTGCTAAGGAGCGGGCAAGCTACTTACATGCGTTGGACAGACGAGTATAGGGCACAATATTCGACAGACATTTTGCGGATGGGGAGGGAAGGTGGAGGACGAGGCTTGAAGCGCTGGGCATCTTGTTATGACATGTATTATCTGAATTAGGTCCACAGAATTATACCTACGGAGGAGCGGCTTCTATGAAGGAACGTTGAATGTCCTTGAACTTCAGAGAGTGGGTTTTGCATTGGACCAGCTAGTAATAACCTTCTGTGTGCAGAGCGGCACCAGAATGAAAATATAAACACATCTTACTTGTTGTTAATAAATCCAATGAAACGGGATCACTATAGTATCCTTGGCCTAAACATTAGACTGTTACCATGGTTACTCCATGGCTATCAGACTGAAAGAAGTAGCTGTTAAAACGACACAATAGTCTCTACAAGTCAGAATGTTGAATAAATTGATATTTGAGGTTACTTTACCGGTTGTACTTTTGGAGGTAGGATGTGGAGATAGGGTATCCACAGGAAAGTGTTGTTTACCCGACTTTTCGTGCCGCCGGTAGGTTCTCTCAGTCTCGTGGCTCATTGCATGTGATGCACAATATGTAAACAATAGCCGAACGTAACCAGACGTAGTCAACGGAAGCGCGTTTTCTCGCAGTCAGCTGGAAGTGTTTGCCGTTCGGTCTGTGGTTCGATTAGGTTCAGCCATATTGTGCAGATGTTTGTCACGGGCGAATTGCATAAGTATTGAAAATTAAAACCGGAATTACAAACCAATATAAAGACCAGCGTACTGAAAGTTGTGGTAATAACACTGCTCTGTGGATATTATTTTTTACATTTTCGAACAGTAGAAGGACAAACCACACAGAAAATTGGTAGAGAAAGTTTAAATGTAATTTTATCCTACTGGCTTGTAAGGAACATTTACAAATATGTTCACACAAATGTCTCAGGCTGTATATAGCAATTAATTATGCATTACAGCCTGATTAATCAGATTATAGTATCCTTAACTAGCATTGAAACGATTAATCCATTCATATCTAATTAAAAATCTCTCTCCCTAATTTCTGAATCACGCTTGTAACATCAGTAAAGCTACTAGACTATGCTTCGGAGGGGGAGGGGCAGGTTGCGTACACACGCACTGCCAAAGATTTTCAACTGGCAGGCAGACAGACACTGGAATAAGTTTCTAATTTACATTTTGAGAGCTTTGCAAAGGCGTCTTGTTGTGTTTTTTGTGGGACTGGAAAAGATGCCCTGGATGTAAAATACCGTTATTAACCGGTTCCCCTGCTTTTAAAATAACAGTTCTGTTCCCGGAATAGTATAGATCACTTTCATTCCTGATTCTGATTCTGTTCCTCGAAAAAATGTCATTATTTTCCAGTTCTGTTCCATGAACCAGTTCCAACCCCTGCTCTGTATGTTGTGTAGTATTACATCCCTTGACTATCCCAGACCCAGTCCCTGCTGTCATAGACTGGTAGCCTGGTCCCAGATCGGTTTGTGCTGTCATGTTTTGCATGGTAAGGAGTTGACATGATATCACAAACAGATCTGGGACCCGGCTAATAGACTGGTAGTTTTGGTGTATGAACCAGGTGTTGTTTTAGTAGTTTGTACTGATGGAGCATTCAGGCTTTCTAACCAGGTTGAAGTATATGGGCCGTGTGACAGTGTGAGGGCCCAATCTCTCTGACTGTGTGTGTGCATGCATGCGTGTTTATGTCATCAAGCCAAGGGCTTGGACACGCTCTGCCTCCATGCTGCCACCCTCCCTGGCCCTGGTTTCCTGTGGGTATGGCTGGCTCTAAAGAGTCCAGCTAAAGCTAACATAAACACAGAGGGGCCTAGCTTTGGACTTTCCAGCTGTCCCTGTGGTCACAGCAGACACGTCCCCGTCTGACGCCACAGACCTCAGCCACTCCACACCACTCACCCCTGTCCTCGTCTGCCCGGGTGGGCCATTACACCACAGCACCGCCATGCCATTCCATGCCAGGCTGGGCACGTTTAATAAATACCCCCAGTAATACCCCAGTAATTACCCCAATACCCCCAACCCCTGATTCTTACAGCTGAGGTCATTATCTTCCACTACAAACACGCCAAAACACAACCGACAGAAAGTCTCCTCCTCTCTCATCCTTCTCTCATCCACTTCCCCCCAAAACAACGTCTCCACAAAAACCCTTATGTTTTCAGCTGCCGAGAAGCAAGAAAAAAAAGAAAAGAAAAAGAAAAGAGTTGTTGATGTCATTGAACCATGTAACCGTTGGCTGTGGGTTAAGGTTACACTGTGTACAAGTTCCTTAGTGCTGTGGCTGGGCGGGATAAACATACCTTACATCAACACTGTAACCACACACTCCCTTGGCTTCCATTCCCCCACATCGGGACTGCACTGAGCTTGAAGAGCACAGCACAGCATGGCCAACTCCAGACACTTTCAATTATCTCACACATACAGTTTTGCCTGTCTAGGGGCCTAATAGTACTGCCGGCCTGTCTAGGGGCCTAATAGTGCTTCTTATCTAGGGGCCTAATAGTACCGCCTGTCTAGGGGCCTAATAGTACCACCTGTCTAGGGGCCTAATAGTTCCGCCTGTCTAGGGGCCTAATAGTACTGCCTGCCTGTCTAGGGGCCTAATAGTGCTTCTTATCTAGGGGCGTAATAGTACTGCCTGTCTAGGGGCCTAATAGTACCGCCTGTCTAGGGGCCTAATAGTACCGCCTCTCTAGGGGCCTAATAGTACCGCCTGTCTAGGGGCCTAATAGTACTGCCTGTCTAGGGGCCTAATAGTACTGCCTGCCTGTCTAGGGGCCTAATAGTGCTTCTTATCTAGGGGCCTAATAGTACCGCCTGTCTAGGGGCCTAATAGTACTGCCTGCCTGTCTGTCTAGTGCCTGCCTGTCTAGGGGCCTAATAGTACTGCCTGCCTGTCTATGGGCCTAATAGTATGGCCTGCCTGTCTATGGGCCTAATAGTACGGCCTGCCTGTCCAGGGGCCTAATAGTACGGCCTGCCTGTCCAGGGGCCTAATAGTACGGCCTGCCTGTCCAGGGGCCTAATAGTACGGCCTCCCTGTCTAGGGGCCTAATAGTACGGCCTCCCTGTCTAGGGGCCTAAGAGTACTGCCTGCCTGTCTAAGGGCGTAATAGTACTGCCTGTCTAGGGGCCTAGTAGTACTGCCTGTCTAGGGACCTAATAGTACTTCCTGTCTAGGGGCCTAATAGTACTGCCTGTCTGTCTGTCTAGGGGCCTAATAGTACTGCCTGCCTGTCCAGCGGCCTAATAGTACGGCCTGCCTGTCCAGTGGCCTAATAGTACGGCCTGCCTGTCTAGGGGCCTAATAGTACAACCTGTCTGTCTAGGGGCCTAATAGATATACACTGTATATATGAACAAAACCAAAGTCCATTATTCTTTACTCATAGGCTGCATACTGTTCTTCATTGTTGTGTTGCTGTACAGGGATTTGTAACTGACATCAACATGAGATGTAACTTACACTGTATCATTGGTGTGTTTGCGGCGTTGTTAGTTGCAAATCAAGATGTCTGTTTTTGTTTGTCTTTCAGATCATTACACAGTATGTTTATGAACTGTTGGAGAAGAAGTGCAATATGACGAAAGTAATCTTGCCAGTAAGTATCACGAGGGGAAAACGAGGCATTTAATTCATACCCTTGAAGATTATAGGGGGTATTAATGTGAAGATTGACCTAAATGCTCCGGCTTCTGACAATGATTATGATATTAAGTGTCCCATGAAAACCAGGATTGGAGAGGAGGAATAAGCTTTTCCAGCTCTCTGTCGTTGTACAAAAATGTCTCAACAAATTAACTGTATTGTGACACACCGTCTCAGAGTCTGAAAAGCCGTTGCTTAATCTGTTTTGGATTCAAATGCACTCAAGGGGACTTTATTTGCTGTCAGGAGTATATTCTAGTGTATTCTTTCTCTGTGTCTCTGCTCATCCCAACATTCAACACATGCTTGAATAGTCTGTTGCCTTTCTTTTGAAGGAAAATGGGTTTGTCCTTTTCATTTTTAGCTTTGATAATTTTTCTAGCTGTATTTGTAGTGGATTTTTTGGACCTGTGTTGTCTTGGCACAGGGATTAACAATATCTATAAATTACCAAGGTAACCCGGGAGCCAGTTTCATTACACACTTTTCAACTTTTATCTGCTTGCCCTATTTATCTCTTTATTCCCATGGAAAATGGCTCTGTTCTTGTGTGTGTGTGGTAGTGGTGGGTCCGTCCACCTGCGTCGAGTTGAACTTGTGACCAAGTATAGAAGGAGGGAACGAGAGAAAAAAGGAGAAGAAAGGCTGAGAACTTTTCTTTGTCTGCTTGGATTAAGTTCTTGCAGCTGCCACCCATGGTTTTTATGGACAGTGTGTGTCTCCTTAGAGATCCCTCTGGCATACTGGGGACCACATCCATCCAACGGGTGGAGGGCAGTCAAGGACACATACGCACGGGCGTGTGAGCGCACACATTTTTGAAGGACTTATTTGTTACTATGGAGTATGTCAGACTTCCTGTAAAAAAAACAGTGCGTACAGGGCAAGGCTGTACTTCTTCAAAAAAATAATTTTTATATATTTAGTTTTATATTACACTTATATTACAATGAAAAGACGATACTGTGTGGTGTAACTAGGTGGACGTGACAGAGGAGGAGCCCAGGAGTTTCATCTACCTGAGTGCTGATGCCATGTCCAACCCTGCCAAGCTGTTGGTGCTCATCCAGGGGGATGGAGTGGTCCGGGCCGGCCAGTGGGCACGACGCCTCATCATCAACCAAGACCTGGACTCAGGGACACAGATCCCCTTCATCACCCGCGCCAAGGAGGTAGGGGCCCCACACCGCCCGGGGGCTACCCAGCCAGGGTTAGAGGGTTGTGAGGGTGGCAGGGTGGTTGGGGTTACCATGGGGTTACCATGGGATGACTCTGCAGGTTCTGTTTATGTATGGTCGCCTGGTTGGTTAGGGCTGTGTTAGGGCGTTGTTACCAATGGTAACCTGGTTGGTTAGGGTTGTGTTAGGGCGTTGTTACCAATGGTAACCTGGTTGGTTAGGGTTGTGTTAGGGCGTTGTTACCAATGGTAACCTGGTTGGTTAGGGTTGTGTTAGGGCGTTGTTACCTATGGTAACCTGGTTGGTTAGGGTTGTGTTAGGGCGTTGTTACCTATGGTAACCTGGTTGTGTTAGGGTGTTGTTACCTATGGTAACCTGGTTGGTTAGGGTTGTGTTAGGGCGTTGTTACCTATGGTAACCTGGTTGTGTTAGGGCGTTGTTACCTATGGTAACCTGGTTGGTTAGGGTTGTGTTAGGGCGTTGTTACCTATGGTAACCTGGTTGTGTTAGGGTGTTGTTACCTATGGTAACCTGTTTGGTTAGGGTTGTGTTAGGGCGTTGTTACCTATGGTAACCTGGTTGTGTTAGGGCGTTGTTACCTATGGTAACCTGGTTGGTTAGGGTTGTGTTAGGGCGTTGTTACCAATGGTAACCTGGTTGGTTAGGGTTGTGTTAGGGTGTTGTTACCAATGGTAACCTGGTTGTGTTAGGGTTGTGTTAGGGCGTTGTTACCAATGGTAACCTGGTTGGTTATGGTTGTGTTAGGGCGTTGTTACCAATGGTAACCTGGTTGGTTATGGTTGTGTTAGGGCGTTGTTACCAATGGTAACCTGGTTGGTTAGGGTTGTGTTAGGGCGTTGTTACCTATGGTAACCTGGTTGGTTAGGGTTGTGTTAGGGCGTTGTTACCTATGGTAACCTGGTTGGTTAGGGTTGTGTTAGGGCGTTGTTACCTATGGTAACCTGGTTGGTTAGGGTTGTGTTAGGGCGTTGTTACCTATGGTAACCTGGTTGGTTAGGGTTGTGTTAGGGCGTTGTTACCTATGGTAACCTGGTTGGTTAGGGTTGTTTTAGGATGTTGTTACCTATGGTAACCTGGTTGGTTAGGGTTGTGTTAGGGTGTTGTTACCTATGGTAACCTGGTTGGTTAGGGTTGTGTTTGGGCGTTGTTACCAATGGTAACCTGGTTGGTTAGGGTTGTGTGAGGGTGTTGTTACCTATGGTAACCTGGTTGGTTAGGGTTGTTTTAGGATGTTGTTACCTATGGTAACCTGGTTGGTTAGGGTTGTGTTAGGGTGTTGTTACCTATGGTAACCTGGTTGGTTAGGGTTGTGTTCGGGCGTTGTTACCAATGGTAACCTGGTTGGTTAGGGTTGTGTTAGGGTGTTGTTACCAATGGTAACCTGGTTGGTTAGGGTTGTGTTCGGGCGTTGTTACCTATGGTAACCTGGTTGTGTTAGGGCGTTGTTACCAATGGTAACCTGGTTGGTAAGGGTTGTGTTAGTACATTGTTACCTATGGTAACCTGGTTGGTTAGGGTTGTGTTAGGGTGTTGTTACCTATGGTAACCTGGTTGGTTAGGGTTGTGTTAGGGTGTTGTTACCTATGGTAACCTGGTTGGTTAGGACGTTGTTACCTATGGTAACCTGGTTGGTTAGGGTTGTGTTAGGGCATTGTTACCTATGGTAACCTGGTTGTGTTAGGGTGTTGTTACCAATGGTAACCTGGTTGGTTAGGGTTGTGTTCGGGCGTTGTTACCTATGGTAACCTGGTTGGTTAGGGTTGTGTTAGGGCGTTGTTACCTATGGTAACCTGGTTGGTTAGGGTTGTGTTAGGGCGTTGTTACCTATGGTAACCTGGTTGGTTAGGGTTGTGTTAGGGCGTTGTTACCTATGGTAACCTGGTTGGTTAGGGTTGTGTTAGGGCGTTGTTACCAATGGTAACCTGGTTGTGTTAGGGCGTTCTTACCTATGGTAACCTGGTTGGTTAGGGTTGTGTTAGGGCATTGTTACCTATGGTAACCTGGTTGGTTAGGGTTGTGTTAGGGCGTTGTTACCAATGGTAACCTGGTTGTGTTAGGGTGTTGTTACCTATGGTAACCTGGTTGGTTAGGGTTGTGTTAGGGCGTTGTTACCTATGGTAACCTGGTTGGTTATGGCGTTGTTACCTATGGTAACCTGGTTGGTTAGGGTTGTGTTAGGGCATTGTTACCTATGGTAACCTGGTTGTGTTAGGGTGTTGTTACCTATGGTAACCTGGTTGGTTAGGGTTGTGTTAGGGCTTTGTTACCAATGGTGACCTGGTTGGTTAGGGTTGTGTTAGGGTGTTGTTACCAATGGTAACCTGGTTGGTTAGGGTTGTGTTAGGGCGTTGTTACCAATGGTAACCTGGTTGGTTAGGGTTGTGTTAGGGCGTTGTTACCAATGGTAACCTGGTTGGTTAGGGTTGTGT
Source organism: Salmo salar (assembly GCF_965601325.2). Lineage (NCBI taxonomy): Eukaryota > Metazoa > Chordata > Actinopteri > Salmoniformes > Salmonidae > Salmo > Salmo salar. The sequence continues at coordinate 36,157,632 of NC_138314.1, forward strand.
TAGGGTGTTGTTACCTATGGTAACCTGGTTGGTTAGGGTTGTGTTAGGGCGTTGTTACCTATGGTAACCTGGTTGGTTAGGGTTGTGTTCGGGCGTTGTTACCTATGGTAACCTGGTTGGTTAGGGTTGTGTTCGGGCGTTGTTACCTATGGTAACCTGGTTGGTTAGGGTTGTGTTCCGGCGTTGTTACCTATGGTAACCTGGTTGGTTAGGGTTGTGTTAGGGCGTTGTTACCTATGGTAACCTGGTTGGTTAGGGTTGTGTTCGGGCGTTGTTACCTATGGTAACCTGGTTGGTTAGGGTTGTGTTCGGGCGTTGTTACCTATGGTAACCTGGTTGGTTAGGGTTGTGTTAGGGAGTTGTTACCAATGGTAACATGGTTGGTTAGGGTTGCGTCAACAAAGCTGTCCTGTACTGTCGGAAGGACGTGGCTTTTTAGGGGGGCAACATTTTACACGTGGGATAGGCTGTGTTGGTGTGTGTGTGTGTTTTTTGTGTGTGTGTGTGTGTGTGTGTGTTGTGTGTGTGTGATTGTAATTCTGTGTTGTATGTCTTTGTTGCTTCATGATTTCTGTGAATTTGTCAGCATTATAAAACTGTTATTGTGAGAAAATGTAGGCTTATAACCTATTTCTGTACATGCATCTCTCTCTCCTCTCTCTCCTTCTATGTCTTTCGCTCTATCTCCTCTCTCCTCTCTCTCTCTCTCAGACCTGGTTGGTTATGCTTGTGTCTACAAATGTGTCCTGTATTTTCTCTCGCCCCCTCTTTCTTGGAGATTCTTGCATGTCATTCCAGGTCTGCACCCCTTCAGGAGTATGTTCCCCGGAGACACCCAGGGTTTGGGGATTGGGGGCAGGGTAGGGGCGAGGGTGGTGGAAGCACTATGTTGTTGTTATGATATAAGGTATTGATAAAAGGCCTTTAGGAGTCAACCAGGTCTAAGGGGCTGGGGAAGCTTTAAGAACACCTCAACTCTCCTATTTCACTCACTTCTCTCTTCAACAGAAGAGGTATCCTATTGTTTTGTTAGCTGTCTCCCCGATAAAGAAACCTGTTTTTGGCTGACACATTCCTCCAAAGACTCACATTCATAATGTGGAAACCCAGGTGGAGTTGCAGCGTTGGCTGTGATGCCAATGTGGTGTGAAGTGTAATTCAGATTCTCATTTCTTCTCCATGTGCCCTTGTGTACGGCAGGTCTGTGTTTAGCGCGCCTGAAGCCCCACTCTCCACACTTATTTCCTGCCTTGTATCAGTGCTCATTTGTCAACCTGGCCTAGCCTACCTGCCTAATTTCATTGGCCCGCTGTTCAAATTGACTCTCTCTCTCTCTCCTTCTAAATGTCATAAAAACTTGCACGGCTGAGGCTGGCGGCTAAGCCCTTTCCTGGCGCGACTGGAGCAGAAATGTGTGGGAAGCGTATGTTTGTGTGTGTATGTGTGTGTGTGTGTTACAGTACGAATGGTTATTATTACATTTGCCGGGAGAGTTGCGTTCCTCTGACGCAAATTGACAGGCGAGATATAGAGAAAGCTGTGTGTGTAGCCGTGTCCATTCATCATGGTAAAACAAGGAGCCGAATCCTTACGCCTTGACACATACCCATCATGGCATTTACAGGAAGTCTTTCCATTCTGAGCTGGAGGCCTAGTTAGTAGTAGCCGCTGCTGTTGGACCTCCGGATGAAGACAGGCATACAGGCAGGCAGTTCTCTCTCCGACTGGCTGAGTGGTACAGCAGCTATCACTAAACTTTACAAGGAGGTGTTTATCTCAGTCTCTTCTGATCTCAGGTGGGCTGATGTATTACACAGACTGCAAGGAGATGAAGTAGAACCTCTTCACACTGCAATTTCATCCTTTCCTTTCCTCGTCTCCTCCACTCTCCTCTCATTTTCCCTCCTTCCTGTCTGGCCACTTGTCTGGAAGGCTGCTCTCCTCTGTTGGAGCTGTACAGCCACAGAGTGCTGCTGTAGTGTGTACAGGATATTGAACAGCAGAATGTGTACTGTCTGAGAAGAGCTAAGGCTAACGTGTAGGTAGAACTCGTCTAGGGCTTAGATGTTCTCCTCTCCATGACAGGGACAGAATGGGGTTAGGCTATAATAAACTGTTTTACTGCTATTATTTATTTATTTAGCCTACAACGGCAATTCAGTGCAGATGTGAATGGCGTGAGCGAAATAATTAATATCACCCCACTTAAAAATCCCCCCACCTCTGCCTGTGTTACCCCTTTTGGCCCTTCCTATGTGCACTAGGAGATGCAGAGGATCTGGCCAGTCTGAGCCCTGCAGTCAACACTCTGATGGAGACAAAGGGAGGAGCCCTTAGCCATTCAACACACCACACACGCTCGCTCGTAAACTCACACCACACACGCACACACCACACACTGCCGTGGGGGGGAATTCACACCATGTACGTGTCAGCGGTGAAAACCCACTCTTCATTCCTCTCCACCCTCCTTTGAAGACACACTTAGGCTCGGCCTCATTGTCCAATGGGATCTGTTCTGGCAGCCGGGGATTGTGGGAAAATGAACTGATTGAGCTGGTTAATCAGACCCCAGACGCCCACCTCCCCTGACTGGGTGAAGCTGAGGGCAACCGGCCCTCTCCACCTTCCCTACTCAAAACACACTAATCTCTGTGACGCCAACCTATAGGCTATATCAGTAGCCACAGTGACAACCAAAGTAACTGTAGCTTACACCATGATAATAAGTATGCTATATGCCTGTCTATGACAAGCTATCACGCTATCCCCAAAACAACTAAATAAGCAATGCCCAGAGTGTATGGTGTCCAAAACACTAAACCTTCTTATTACAACCATACCTACCTGTTTATGACTGCTGAGCACGCTATGCCAGTGCCTTTGCAAAGATATTTTATGCATGTGTACACTATGCAGTACACACACTCACACACAAACACACACATGCTCCAGTCACACCACCCTCCCTCACACTCGGCACGGTTGTTGCAGGTGGTGTGGAAGTGGAGCTATATTCCTAAAGCCTGGCTGTAAAGTGACAGGCGAGGGGAGCACACTCCAGCACAGGCAGAGTGGGGAGGGGAGAGGAGGGAGGTAATGGGCTGACAGCTCCACTGCAGGGAGAGGCCCTCTTAATGACAGCTTATTCCTTCATGATTTCAATTGTTGACAGTGGACAGGTCTGCTTGTTGCATCATGGCAGCTGTGTCATTACCTTCTGGCCCTGTCAAGGCTGCATTCTGACACTGGGAGGGAGAGTGAGAGGAAGGAAGGAATGAAGGAAGGAAAGATGACAACCGAGAGAATGAGAAAAATGGAAAGAAAGAAAGAATAGGATGGGATGGGTAGAAGGTGGGCAGGATGTGGGTAGTATGTGGGCAGGATGTGTTTAGTTGTGCTGGGTTCTAGTTACCTGGTATTGTGAGAGGATCCAGAAGATTGGTGCAGTGCACAAACACTGTTGTCATTCATGGATGAAAGGGATAGGACATGTCTGCAATATTCAGGAGAACATGCAACAAGGTAATGGCACACACACACATACCACTCTAAGCTTGCTGGTAGGCTACTTACAGTATGTAGGTCTCCCGTACAGACAGATAGATGGATGTAGTGTTTCTGCTGCAGTCATTTTAACTGTGGCGCTGCCCAAAAATATGAAACATTCAAAAATATTTCTGTCAAGGTGCACTTTGAAGATGCTTGAAGAGTCCACATTTACTTTTCGTCTGCAAACAAAACCAGCAATGAATAGAACAATCTGATAACCCCATAGTAGAAAAGTTTACCTATTTACCTAGTCAGCTTGTTGTTGTGTGTTCCATACAAGATAAATATTACTCTCTAGGCGCATTCAAGTTATGAGTGTCATACGTAGGGAAATCTGCATTCTGACAAGTAGTCAATGCACAACAATTCATGCAATTACATGGAAAACAGCCGTTTTAATGGCCTTTGTTAAAAAGAGGACGATCCCAGCTTTCCATTCCTACTTTATCAACTCTTAAATATGTGCGAACTGCACCATTTTAAACCCTGAGTTTTTAGCAGCATCATGGTTAAGCATGTTAAGCTCCACAATTTTCTGTGAGTGCAAAGGGGAGAGTGGGGCTAAATGTAACATAAGTACATTTTAGTGTAACTTGGTGTAAAACGCCACCCTACCTCAAAATAATATTTAGGGAGTGACTTCAAAAATTGTGATGAAACACATTTTTAGTTGAGCAAGAATAGTAGCAACCAGGGAAAGTGTTGGGGGTGAAAAGGGTGACATGAAGTGGTTTCTGTGAGAAGTAGAGGCAGGGGGAAAATACCCTGGGTGGCGGGTTACCCTAACAGGCAGACCTACCATGTTTTTTGGGACATAAAATGAATTAATAGGATGCTAACTAGTTAAAAGATTACATGTGGGAGCTACAGTGCCTTCAGAAAGTATTCAACCCTTTGACTTGTTCCACATGTTGTTGTATTACAGCCTGAATTTAAAATGGACTAAATGTAGTTTTTTGTCAAGGGCCTACCCACAATACCCCATAATCTCAAAGTGGAATCATGTTTATTTTTTATTCATTTTATTTTGTTAATTAAAAATGAAAAGGCGAATCAATAAGTATTCAACCCCATTGTTATGGCAAGCCTGTAACGGCCGTTGAAGGGAGTAGACCAAGGCGCAGCGGGTTGAGTGCTCATTTTTTTACTTTTATTGAACACGAAAACAAAACAAGAAACGAACGACAGCTGAACAGTTCCGTCAGGTACAAAACACTAGACTGAAAACAACCACCCACAAACACAAGCTGAAAAACCTCTACTAAATAGGACCTCCAATCAGAGGCAACAAGAAACAGCTGCCTCCAATTGAAGGTCAAACAAAAACCCTAAACATAGAAATAGAATAACTAGACATGGACATAGAAACATACTAACATAGAACATAAACCGAAACACATAAAACAAACACCCCCTGCCACGCCCTGACCAAACTACAATAACAAACAACCTCTTTTACTGGTAAGGACGTGACAAAGCCTAAATACATTCAGTATTATTTTTTTAACAATTCACCTAATTAGTTGCATGGACTCACTCTGTGTGCAATAATAGTGTTTAACATGATTTTTGAATGACTACCTCATCTCTGTACCCAACACATACAATTATCTGTAAGGTCCCTCAGTCGAGCAGTGAATTTCAACCACAGATTCAACCACAAAGACCAGGGAGGTTTTCCAATGCCTCGCAAAGAAGGGCACGTACTGATAGAAAGGAAACCACTCAGGGATTTCACCCATGGTTACTTTTAAACAGTTACAGAGTTTAATGACTGTGATAGGAGAAAACTGAGGATGTATCAACAACATTGTAGTTACCTACTGTAATTTCCGGACTATTGAGCGCACCTGAATATAAGCCGCACCCACTGAATTAAAAAATATATATCATTTTGAACATAAATAAGCCGCACATGTCTATAAGCCGCAGGTGCCTACCGGTACATTGAAACAAATTAACTTTACACAGGCTTTAACGAAACACGGCTTGTAACAAAAATAAATAGGCTTTAACGAAACACGGCTTGTAACAAAAATAAATAGGCTTTAATGAAGCACGGCTTGTAACAAAAATAAATAGGCTTTAACGAAACACGGCTTGTCACAAAAAATAAAAAATTAGCAGTAAACAGTAGCCTACCAAGAAAGTCATTGGTCACTATCTTCCTCCTCCTGTGCACTGAAACCACTGGAGTCATCTCCTTCGGTGTCGGAGTTGAATAGCCTCAGAATTTCTTCATCCGATATTGGATCGTTTTCATTGTCGCTCTCGTCACTGTTTGACCTTAACCCGTTCGGCAATTTCATTGGTCTAATGAAAGCTTCATGTCGCCAAAAAACTGAGCACGTCACAGAATGTGTTTTTAAAAAAAATTAAATAAATGAAAGCTGGAAAAATCCATATATTAGCCGCGTTATTGTTTAAGCCGCGAGGTTCAAAGCGTGGGAAAAAAGTTGCGGCTTATAGTCCGGAATTTACGGTACTGTAAATGACAGAGTGAAAAGAAGGAAATCTGTGCAGAATTAAACATATTCCAAAACCCCCCACTGCAGCACATTTTTCCAGAGGAAACCTGGATTCACCTGGTCTCTCTCTCTCTCTAGCTCTCTCTCTCAATCCCTCTTAACATTGCCAAAGCAAGTGAAGTAGATAATAAACAAAAGTGAAATAAACAATAAAAATGAACAGTAAACATTACACTCGCATAAGTTCCAAAAGAATAAAGACATTTCAAATGTCATATTATATCTATATACAGTGTTGTAACGATGTGCAAATATTTAAAGTACAAAAGAGAAAGTAAATAAACATAAATATGGGTTGTATTTACAATGGTGTTTGTTCTTTACTGGTTACCCTTTTCTTGTGGCAACAGGTCGCAAATCTTGCTGCTGTGATGCACACTGGTATTTCACCCAGTAGATATGGAATTTATCAAAATGTGTTTGTTTTTTTCTAGTTCTTTGTGGATCTGTGTAATCTAAGGGAAATAATTGGAGGTTAGGAAAGTGCATCTCAGTTTCCACCTCTTTTTGTCTCTTTGTTGGCAGTGTGCACATAGCCTGTCTTCTCTTAAGAGCCAGGTCTGCCTTCGGCGGACTTTCTCAATAGCAAGGCTATACTCACTGAGTCTGTACATAGTCAAAGCTTTCCTTAAGTTTGGGTCAGTCACAGTGGTCAGGTATTCTAACAGTGTGTACTCTCTGTTTAGGGCCAAATAGCATTCTAGTTTGCTCAGTTTTTTTTGTTAATTACTTGACACATTGGAAAGAACTATCTTTTTTCGCATGATTTGGTTTGGTCTAATCGTTTTTCACACACACAAACAGACCCCACAGAACCCCAGGACCAGCTTGCTAAGGGGACTCTTCTCCATGTTCATTTCTCTGTAGGTGATGACTTTGTTATGGAAGGTTTAAGAATCACTTCCTTTTAGGTGGTTGTAGAATTTAACGTCTCTTTTCTGGATTATGATAATTAGCAGGTATCAGCCTAATTCTGCTCTGCATGCATTATTTTGTGTTTTACGTTGTACACAGAGGATATTTTTGCAGAATTCTACATTCATACTCTCAATTTGGTGTTTGTCCCATTTTGTGAAGTCTTGGTTGGTGAGTGGACCCCAGACCTCACAACCATAAAGGGCAATGGGTTCTATAACTGATTCTGGTATTTTTTAGCCAGATCCTAATTGGTATGTCTCATTTTATGTTCCTTTTGATGGCATAGAAGGCCCTTCTTGCCTTGTCACTCAGCTCGTTCACAGCTTTGTGGAAGTTACCTGTGGCGCCGATGTTTAGGTTGAGGTATGTATAGTTTATTGTGTGCTCTAGGGCAACGGTGTCTAGATGGAATTTGTATTTGTGGTCCTGGCAACTGGACCTTTTTTCTAACACCATTATTTTTGTCTTACTGAGATTTACTGTCATGGTTCAGGTCTGACAGAATCTCTGCAGCAGATCTAGATGCTGCTGTAGGCCCTCCTTGGTTGGAAACAGCAGCACCAGATCATCAGCAAACAGTAGACATTTAACTTCAGATTCTAGTAGTGTGAGGCTGAGTGCTGTAGACTGTTCTAGTGACCTCGCCAATTTGTTGATATATGTTGAAGAGGGTGGGGCTTAAGCTGCATCCCTGTCTCACCCCACGGCCCTGTGGAAAGAAATGTGTGTATTTTTTGCCTATTTTAACCGCCCACTTGTTGTTAGTGTACATGGATTTTATAATGTCATATGTTTTTCCTCATAACACCACTTTCCATCTATTTGTATAGCAGACCCTCATGCCAAATTGAGTCCAAGGCTTTTTTGAAATCAACAAAGCATGAGAAGACTGCCTTTGTTTTGTTTTGTTTGTTTTTCAATTAGGGTGTGCAGGGTGAATACGTGCTCTGTCGTATGGTAATTAGGTAAAAAGCCAATTTGACATTTGCTCAGTACATTGTTTTCACTTAGGAAATGTAATAGTCTGCTGTTAATGATAATGCAGTGTTTTTTTCCCAAGGTTGTTGTTGACGCATATCCCACGTTAGTTATTGGGGTTAAATTTGTCTCCACTTTTGTGGATTGGGGTGATCAGTCCTTGGTTCCAAATATTGGGGAAGATGCCAGAGCTAAGGATGATGTTAAAGAGTTTAAGTATAGCCAATTGAAATTTGTGGTCTGTATATTTTATAATTTCATTGAGGATGCCTTCAACACCACAGGCCTTTTTGGGTTGGAGGGTTTGTTTTTTTATCCTGTAGTTCATTCAATGTAATCGGAGAATCCAGTGTGTTCTGGTAGTCTTTAATAGTTGATTCTAAGATTTGTATTTGATCATGTATATGTTTTTGCTGTTTGTTCTTTGTTATAGGGCCAAAAAGATTGGAGAAGGGGTTTACCCATACATCTCCATTTTGGATAGATAACTCTTTGTGTTGTTTGTTTAGTGTTTCCAATTTTCCCAGAAGTGGTTTGAGTCTATGGATTCTTCAATGACATTGAGCTGATTTATGGCATGCTGTTCCTTCTTTTTCCGTAGTGTATTTCTGTACTGCTTTTGTGATTCACCATAGTGAAGGCGTAGGCTCAGGTTTTCTGGGTCTCAATGTAGTTGGTTGAATAGGTTTCTCAATTTCTTTCTTAGGTTTTTGCATTCTTCATCAAACCATTTGTCATTGTTAATTTTCTCAGTTTTTCTGATTGAAATGTTTACATTTGATAGGGAAGCTGAGAGGTAAAGTATTCTGTTTTAGGTTTTCTACTGCCAAGTGTACACCTTCACTATTACAGTGGGACGTTTTGTCCAGGAAGTGGTTCAAAAGGGATTGAATTTGTTGTTGCCTAATTGTTTTTTGGTAGGTTTCCACACTACATTCCTTCCATCTATAGCATTTCCTAATGTTATTCAGTTCCTTTGGTTTTGATGCCTCATGATTGAGTATTGCTCTGTTCAAGTAGACTGTGATTTTTCTGTGATCTTATAGGGATGTCAGTGTGCTGAGAGACTCTGGGTTGAGGTCAGTGATAAAGTAGTCTACAGTACTACTGCCAAGATTTATTTAACCAGGTAGGCTAGTTGAGAACAAGTTCTCATTTACAACTGCGACCTGGCCAAGATAAAGCAAAGCAGTGTGACACAGACAACAACACAGTTACACATGGAATAAACAAGCTAATAACACAATAAACAAATCAAGGACACAGTAGAAAAAAAAGGAGTCTATATACAGTGTGTGCAAAAGATGGACTATGTACAGCAGCAGCGATCGGATAGCTGCTCAGATAGCTGATGTTGAAAGTTGGTGAGGGAAATAAAAGTCTCCAGCTTCAGTGATTTTAGCAATTCGTTCCAGTCACTGGCAGCAGAGAACTGGAAGGAAAGGCGGCCAAATGGGGTGTTGGCTTTGGGGACGATCAGTGAGATATACCTGCTGGAACGTGTGCTACGGGTGGGTGTTGTTATCGTGACCAGTGAACTGAGATAAGGCGGAACTTTACTTAGCATAGACTTATAGATGACCTGGAGCCAGTGGGTCTGGCGACGAATATGTAGCAAGGGACAGCCGACTAGAGCATACAGGTCGCAGTGGTGGGTGGTATAAGGTGATTTGGTAACAAAACAGATGGCACTGTGATAGACTGCATCCAGTTTGCTGAGTAGAGTAATGGAAGCTATTTTGTAGATGACATCGCCGAAGTCGAGGATCGGCAAGATAGTCAGTTTTACTAGGGTAAGTTTGGCGGTGTGAGTGAAGGAGGCTTTGTTGCGAAATAGAAAGCCGATTCTAGATTTGATTTTGGATTGGAGATGTTTAATATGAGTCTGGAAAGAGAGTTTACAGTCTAGCGGGCGGATGCGGGCAGTGAACGGTTGAAAGCATGCATTCGGTTTTACTAGCGTTTAAGAGCAGTTGGAGGCCACGGAAGGAGTGTTGTATGGCATTGAAGGTCGTTTGGAGGTTAGTTAACACAGTGTCCAAAGAACTGCCAGAGGTATACAGAATGGTGTCGTCTGCGTAGAGGTGGATCAGGGAATCGCCCGCAGCAAGAGCGACATCATTGATATATACAGACAAGAGTCGGCCCGAGAATTGAACCCTGTGGTACCCCCACAGAGGCTGCCAGAGATCCGGACAACATGCCCTCCGATTTGACACACTGAACTCTGTCTGCAAAGTAGTTGGAAACCAAGGCTATTGAGTCTGCTGATAAGAATACGGTGAGTCGAAAGCCTTGGCCAGGTCGATGAAGACGGCTGCACAGTACTGTCTTTTATCGATGGCGGTTATGATATCATTTAGTACCTTGAGCATGGCTGAGGTGCACCTGTGACCGGCTCGGAAACCGGACTGCACAGCGGAGAAGGTATGGTGGCTTTCGAAATGATCAGTGATCTGTTTATTGACTTGGCTTTTGAAGACTTTAGAGAGGCAGGGCAGGATAGATATAGGTCTATAGCAGTTTGGGTCTAGAGTGTCACCTCCTTTGAAGAGGGGGATGACCGCGGCAGCTTTCCAATCTTTAGGGATCTCGGACGATACGAAAGAGAGGTTGAACAGGCTAGTAATAGGGGTTGCGACAATGGCGGCGGATAGTTTTAGAAAGAGAGGGTCCAGATTGTCTAGCCCAGCTGATTTGTAGGGGTCCAGGTTTTACAGCTCTTTCAAAACATCTGCTATCTGGATTTTGGTGAAGGAGAAGCAAGGGAGGCTTGTACGAGTAGCTGCGGGGGGGCCAGAGCTGTTGGCCGGGGTTGGAGTAGCCAGGAGGAAGGCATGGCCAGCCGTAGAGAAATGCTTATTGAAATTTTCGATTATCATGGATTTAACGGTGGTGACCGTGTTACCTAGCCTCAGTGCAGTGGGCAGCTGGGAGGAGGTGCTCTTGTTCTCCATGGACTTTACAGTGTCCCAAAACCTTTTGGAGTTAGAGCTACAGGATGCATATTTCTGCATGAAAAAGCTAGCCTTTGCTTTCCTGACTGACTGCGTGTATTGGTTCCTGACTTCCCTGAACAGTTGCATATCGCGGGGACTATTCGATGCTATTGCAGTCCTCCACAGGATGTTTTTGTGCTGGTCAAGGGCAGTCAGGTCTGGAGTGAACCAAGGGCTACATCTGTTCTTAGTTCTGCATTTTTTGAAAGGGGCATGCTTATTTAAGATGGTGAGGAAGGCACTTTTAAAGAGCAACCAGGCATCCTCGACTGACGGGATGAGGTCAATATCTTTCCAGGATACCCGGGCCAGGTTGATTAGAAAGGCCTGCTCGCAGAAGTGTTTTAGGGAGCGTTTGACAGTGATGAGGGGTAGTCGTTTGACCGCGGACCCATAGTGGATACAGGCAATGAGGCAGTGATCGCTGAGATCCTGATTGAAAACAGCAGAGGTGTATTTGGAGGGCAAGTTGGTCAGGATAATGTCTATGAGGGTGCCCATGTTTACGGATTTAGGGTTGTACCTGGTGGGTTCCTTGATGATTTGTGTGAGATTGAGCGCATCTGGCTTAGATTGTAGGACTGCTGGGGTGTTAAGCATATCCCAGTTTAGGTCACCTAATAGAACGAACTCTGAAGCTAGATGGCGAGTGATCAATTCACATATGGTGTCCAGTGCACAGCTGGTAGCGGAGGGGGGTTGGTAACAGATGACAACAGTGAGAGACTTATTTCTGGAGAGATTAATTTTTTTTAATTAGAAGTTCGAACTGTTTGGGTATAGATCTGGAAGGTATGACAGAACTTTGCAGGCTATCTCTGCAGTAGATTGCAACTCCTCCCCTTTGGCAGTTCTATCTTGATGGAGAGAGGAGCTATAGGTGTACTTACCATAGGAGTCCCCTCAAAGCCTACCATTGACTATATACATACCCAGCGTGCGACGGAGCTGCTGGAGTTGTGACCCGTTTTTGTTGGTTATGTTGTTGTAGTTGTGCCTAAGGGGGCATATTGGGGAGGGAATGCTGTCACCTCCAGGAAGGTGTTTGTCTCCCTGTGTGCTGACGGTGTGAGGTTATTGTCCTGTTCTGTCATTTAGGTCGCCACAGACTAGTACATGTCCCTGGCCCCGGAAATGATTGATTTCCCCCTCCAGGATGGAGATGCTGTCATCATTAAAGTATGGGGATTCTGGTGGGGGGATATAGGTAGCACACAGTAGGACATGTTTCTCTGTTAAGATAATTTTCTTTAGAATTTCTAGCCAAATGTAAAATGTTCTTGTTTTGATTATTTTAATAGATAAATTAGTGTGTGTGTGTCTCCCCCCCCCCTTCCAATCCATATATTTTCCACATATTTGCTTTCTTTTTCCATCTGTTTGCTTTTGAATGTTTATTTGACCCCCTACCTCTAGCCCCCCCCCCCCCCCCCCCCCCCCCGCATCTCCCCTCACCCGGTCCCCTTAGCACTGCCTGCCGTGCCCCTCTCCCCCCTCTATCTCAACAACCCTTTTAAGTCAACCCCGCACTCTCCACTGCTCGACACACACACACACACACACACACACACACACACACACACACACACACACACACACACACACACACACACACACACACACACAATTGTACAGCTAACCTTGTGGGGACACACAATTCAGTCTCATTCAAAATCATATTTTCTCTAACCCGTAATCTTACCCTAACCTTAAACCTGACCCTAACCTTAACCCAAAAAACTAACTTTAACCCTAAACCTAACCATAGTTCCTAAAACTAACCCCAGCTACTAAACCTAATTCTAACACTAATTCTAACCTTAACCCCTTGAAATAGCATCTGACCTTGTGGGGACCAACAAAATGTCCCTAGTTGGTCAAATGTTTGTTCTTGTGGGGTCTTCTGGCCCCCACAAGAATAGTTACACACACACACACACGAACAGTAAGAAAGAAAAAGCCTGAAAAAAACGAGCAACTGCATTTCATAAATAAATGTAGTGTTTAATAAAAAATAAGATATATACCCAGACTCCCTCCCTCCCTCCCTCCTTGTTCTTGTTAGTCAGTTAGGCTCGGCACTAGAGACTTGCTGGAAAAAAAGAGTGGGTGTGGTGTTTTCAAAAGTGTGTGAAAAGCCTTAGGGTTTATATCTGCCCAGAATTTCAATGGGATGCTGAAAGGGGGCAGGGAAGCGGGGCGAACTCAAACACTGGAATCTTGTTTAATTTCTGTCATGTTGCTCTTTTTTATTTATTTTTCTGGATTGATGTCTTTTTCAAAATCCGCTTCTCTCTGTCGTTTTTTGGTACTGTGATGTTTTTCCTCATGGTGGATACTGGTCTTGGGGGTTAGGTGTGTGTCTATAGGGGTTATCAAAGGTTTCTGGGGGTTATGGGAGGGTAGCATCAACAGGTAGTGTGGGGGTCAGAGCTGGTGATTGAGGTCCGGCATGGGACCCATATCTCCAGGTGGAAGTGCAGCATTTCCTGCAGTTAAAATCAATACACTTGACACCTTCAAAGGCAGCGTAGTAGACTGGGACTCCCGCGGGACGGCAGCTGTCAACAAAACCTAATAATTACTAGCCTGGGAAGAGCTCACCTGCAAAGGCCAAATTAAACATTTATCAGACGGAAAACATTATTGTGTGGTCGTATTGCCTGTCTTAACAGTGCTGCTGTAAATCTCTCTCATCACAGGGTCCTCCCGCCCCTGATTCCTGTGTTTCTGCATGAACAATGGAACACCATGCTCCGTGTAAAAACATGTATTTGCATATTTTAAGCGTGTGTGTTTGAAGTTGATTGTTTTTTCCCGGGCTTAGATGGCTGTGTGTGCACCGTGTATGTGTGTGCACCGTGTATGTGTGTGCACCGTGTATGTGTGTGCACCGTGTGTGTGTGTGTGTGTGTGTGTGTGTGGTGTGTGTGTGTGTGTGTGTGTGTGTGTGTGTGTGTGTGTGTGTGTGTGTGTGTGTGTTTCCCCCCAGCTCTGTATTGATTGTGGTCAAATTTTCTGGGAGCCTTTATTTACCAGTCAGAAAAGGATGGGGGGGAAGCAACACTTCCTCAGCCTTCCTGTCTTCTTCCTGTCATCTTTAGGAAAACAAGCCAAATATGATTTTCAAAGACACAGATGGGTAATGAGTATAATTTTATTTTTTTTACCAGTTCTCACACACACACACACACACACACACACACACACGAACACACGAACACACACACAAACACTGTACTAGAAAGCAAAGGGAAGAGCTGTCTAGTGTGGCAAGCACCGTTGATGATCAGCTCACACTACTAGAAACAGTAACAAGCTAGCTGAGGGATGGATAGAACAGGAGAGAATAAAGAGAGGGGGACGAACTTTGATCTGAATGGTGAAACATTATTAGGGATTATGCATTTATTAGCCCCAGTGTTGATCATTGGATTTTTTTTGTCCAAATGAACAAATGATATCATCAACGCAGCAGTGTGTGAGCTGGGTAGTAGGTCGTTTGCGGCTGCGGGGCAGTGTGTTGTGCGTGTGTGTGTGTCCCGGTGGGACGGTCTTGTTTAGACTATTCCACAGCGCCCCATGCAGTGTGTGTGTTGGATTCCTGCTCACCCTCTCCCTGGGAACACTCCACGAGGCTACACACACACACACACACACATCTACACAAATAATACACACTGCAGAGTCCTGTCCATTGTACCACTGCTAACACCTCTGGCTACTGTTGAATATAGAACGACGCACACACGCCAAAAAACAGCTCTTATAAACACAGATACCTCCCTTCTTCCTCATTTAGTAATATAACAAGGATGTCCTTTCTCTCCTCTGCTTTGGTGTCGATAAAGGTGGTGTGGTTCTGTCCTGTTGTGGGTTTCACATGGCGGCGATCTTGCCAGGGTTTAAAGAGCGGGCCGTTTGATTTTGGGGAGGGAGGTGAGGTCAACCACCATTCGTAGAGGGCTTGATCGATGAGAGTGAGCTTATTGCTTAAATAGGGGTTAACGGGGTCCAGCAACAATACTGGGGTTACATAAAATATGTAAACAGTTTTAACCCTCCATCCACGCAGAAAGATCTGAACTGGGCAGTGGTGTCTCTAGCTGCAGGCCTGCCACCAGGACATTCAGCAGGACTTCAGCAGGGCTTCAGCAGGGCTTCATTAGGCGCTCATAGAACATCCATAAAACATATTTTCTTTAATGGAGACTGGCAGCCTGGAGGTCTCATGTTTCACAGGTAATCTGACTGATTCATCGACAATACAACAGAGGGGTGTGTGTGCCTGTGCACATGCCTGTGTGTGTGATGTGTGAGTTTTTGTAATGTCAGACCTGTCACCCGCTCACCCGGCTGAGAGTCGTCGTGGGAAACGAGGTGCAGCGTCCGTGCGTGAGGTGAGACGGAAATCAGCGTTCAGGCTGTCTCACAGTCCCGACGGTGTGTGTGTGTGTGTGTGTGTGTGTCAGCGGCAGGGTGCAGAGCAATGACTGTATATATTCATGGACAAAGCCATCGGTCACCTGACACCATTCATTCCTATGTGAAGAGTCAATAGCACAATGAAGTGGGTTAAGATGACGTCTCATGGAGACATCACATGCACATTTTCAGCTACTCTAGGAAGTGACGTCACAGGCTAGCTCAGTGCTGCCGCCTCTCATTAACTCAAGTTAAAGGGTGACTGGGATACTGTAGGCTACCGTGAGCAAATATATTATCTTTATAACTTCTTCTGTGTGCGATTTTAAAAGAATCTGTTCAAGGCAGAGTATTTGAAAGGAGTTGAGTGGTCGGAAATCCCGCTCATTTGGCACGCAGCACTCTGGAGCTCCACCTCAAATAGCGAGAGAGGCTTTACTTTACTTTACTTGTGGCGGGCCAGGCGCCTGCAGGCTGACTTCGGTCGTCTGTTGGACGGTGTTTCCTCCATCACATTGGTGCAGCTGGCTTCCGTGTTAAGCAGGCGGATGTTAAGGAGAGCGGTTTGGCGGGTCATGTTTCAGAGGACACATGACTCCACCTTCACCTCCCAGGCCCGTTGGAGAGTTGCAGTGATGAGACAAGATCATGAAATTGTGGAGAAAAATAAAATAAATAAATATGAATAATGTATATACAGCTCTGGAAAATATTTAGGTATGTGTTTGGGTAAAATGAACATTTTTGTTTCATTCTATAAACTACTGACTAATTTCTCCCAAATTCCAAATAAAAATATTGTCATTTCAAGCATTTATTTGCAGAAAATGACAACTGGTCAAAATAACAAAAAAGATCCAGTGTTGTCAGACCTCGAATAATGCAAAGAAAATAAGTTCATGTTCATTTTTAAACAACACAACACTAATGTTTTAACTTACAGTAGGAAGAGTTCAGAAATCAATATTTGGTGGAATAACCCTGATTTTCAATCACAGCTTTGGGGAACATTGTCAGAGCAGAACGAAGCAAGTTTTCTTCCAGGACAACCTTGTACGTGACTTGATTCATGCGTCCTTCACAAAGACATATCTGCCTGATTCCAGCCTTGCTGAAGTACCCCCAGATCATCACTGGTCCTCTACCAAATTTCACAGTGAGTGCGAGACCTGGAGAGGCCGACAAGCCACAGCGCCTCGTACCCACTGTGAAATTTGGTGGAGGAAGTTAAAACATTAGTATTGTGTTGTTTAAAAATGAATATGAACTAATTTTCTTTGCATTATTTGAGGTCCGACAACACTGCATCTTTGTTATTTTGACCAGTTGGTATTTTCTACAAATAAATGCTCTAAATGACAATATTTTTATTTGGAATTTGGGAGAAATGTTGTCAGTAGTTTACAGATTAAAACATTTATTTTTATTTTACCCAAACACATGCCTATAAATAGTAAAACCAGAGAAACTGATCATTTTGCAGTGGTCTCTTAATTTTTTCCAGAAATGTGTATATATATATATTTTTTTTTTTGGGGGGGGGGGACTAACAATCACCAAAACAAAAACTATTTGTCTCTGCTGCCTCTAAAACCTTGCTATTGGCCACACCCACTACTACACTTTCCCTCTTTCTGTCACTCTCTCTCTCTTCTTGAGACTTTGTTCATTTATTTAAAAACATTTTTTCATTTTTTTTGTAGTTTTACCCCTTTTTCTCCCCAGTTGGTAGTTAGTCTTGTCCCATCGCTGCAACTCCCCTACAAACTCGGGAGAGGCGAAGGTGGAGACCCATGCGTCCTCTGAAACACAACCCTGCCAAGCCGCACTGCTTCTTGACACACTGTTCGCTTAACCTGGAAGCACCAATGTGTCGGAGAAAACATCGTCCAGCTGGCTACTGTAGTCAGCATGCAGGTGCCCGGCCTGCCACAAGGAGTGCCAGAGCGCGATGGGACAAGGAAATCCCAGCCAGCCAAACCCTTCCCTAACCTGGATGATCCTGGGCCAATTGTGCGCCACCTCATGGGTCTCCCCGTCACAGGATCGAACCCAGGTCTGTAGTGATGCCTCAAGCAGTGTGATGCAGTGCCTTAGACCGCTGCGCCACTTGGGAGGCCAACGTCGTCAAATATTTTGTCGGAGTCATCAGCCCATGTCTTTTTTTATAGTTGTGAGAGTGATATGAGTTATGATCCTCTCCTATACTGACAGCTGATCCTCCTGTAACCCTGTTAGGACTGGGACACACTGCTGAGTGTTTTGCGTCTATGTCAAGTTTGTGGTTACCAGGCGCACCTCATGTCACTGTTTTGTTATACCCCTGCCGTCGGTCATCTCGCATCAACCTACGAGCACAAACACAGTCACATACATGGAGGCATGTGCACACATACAGAAATTGCTCAGAAACAACCAATAGACACACACACACACACACACACACACACACACAC
This sequence comes from Salmo salar, assembly GCF_965601325.2. Lineage (NCBI taxonomy): Eukaryota > Metazoa > Chordata > Actinopteri > Salmoniformes > Salmonidae > Salmo > Salmo salar. The sequence continues at coordinate 36,175,488 of NC_138314.1, forward strand.
ACACACACACACACACACACACACACACACACACACACACACACACACACACACACACACACAGTGGCATCAGGACTACCCTCACTAGATACTGTAGAGTTTGTATGGGACAGAGAAACATCTGTGGTGGTCCATGAAGTGAAACAGCTCCTGTCCACTTAAAATGGAGCTCTGCTATCCTCCCCCATAGTAGGACCCACGAGTGTCTCTGTTATCTGTGCGTGCGTGCCGTACTGCAGGGATATGCTCTGGCCTTGTCTTTGATGTCTCTGAGTCGCTCCAGCGGAGTTCGGCTGTTATCCCACATGTAGGATAAACATCTGACGACCCGTTGTGTGTGTCTGTTTATGAGTGGTTTAAGGCTTTAGGACAGATCTCTTTTGTCTTGCACTTCATTGCAGACTTGTTCAGTGGTGTTTTACAAAGTGTACAGACATGTTTCCCCTGCAGTTTTGTGTTCTGAATGACGCTCTCGTTCGTTACCCATACTGCCTTGCCCTGGGAAGTGTGTGTGTCGTTCATTGCCCATACTGCCTTGCCCTGGGAAGTGTGTGTGTCGTTCATTGCCCATACTGCCTTGCCCTGTGAAGTGTGTGTGTCGTTCATTGCCCATACTGCCTTGCCCTGTGAAGTGTGTGTGTCGTTCATTGCCCATACTGCCTTGCCCTGTGAAGTGTGTGTGTCGTTCATTGCCCATACTGCCTTGCCCTGTGAAGTGTGTGTGTCGTTCATTGCCCATACTGCCTTGCCCTGTGAAGTGTGTGTGTCATTCATTGCCCATACTGCCTTGCCCTGTGAAGTGTGTGTGTCGTTCATTGCCCATACTGCCTTGCCCTGTGAAGTGTGTCCTTGTAGTATTGTACCGTTTTTTTTGTACTCTACTCTAGCACACTACAATCCCTCCCTCCCTCCTTTTTTACATACTCTATCTCCTTCCTCCCTGTTGTTCATAATGGCCTTACCAGTTTAGCTCAGTTCTACACCTTTCTGTACCCTTAAGAAGGTCCTTAACTGGGAGAGAAAGAGAGAAATAACATTTGGGGGGGGTGAGGAGAGATGAGGAGAGAGAGAGACTCTCTCTGGCCAAGATGTGCGTAATGCAGCAGTGTCAGTCTGTGACCCAGTTCCAACCCCTTTGAAGTCCACAGGCTGATCCCTCTACAGGGGACCGAATGGATTTAGATGGGAAATAATAGAGGAGGTGAATACTGCAGAGAGCTGAGTGAGAGACACGGGGAGTGAGAGAGCAGAGGTGGAATGTGGAATAAAGGGTAGCGACCCCCTATAGCCCAGCAGTGTGGTGTGTTTCAGAAGCCTGGCTCCTGTGTGTTGCCTGGGTTTATATGGCGACGGGCCTGCTCGAAGCTAGAGGAACCTCGTCGAGGGACGTGACCTAGAAAGGCCCAATCACTCTCCTCTCCACCTCCTGTGATCGCCAGTGTGCTAGAACCTCAGTCGTCTCCAGCCGTGTGTGTGACCCACTTCATGCACGGGGCCCCGGCAGCCTTGCTTCTGGTGCGGTGCAGCACGTTTGGGCACAAAACCCACAGAGACAGGGTCCTACTGAAGTGTGGTGGGGACGTAGAAGTATGTTTCCATTTGAATGGACTTTGATTTTAAGGTAGACAGACTGGGTTAAAGAATGTCAGGTAGGATCTGGTTTCATTACCTATGAGGATGAAGAGACAGAGAGACACAGACAGACAGACAGACAGACAGACAGACAGACAGACAGACAGACAGACAGACAGACAGACAGACAGACAGACAGAGAGACCCCCCCCCGCAGGGCTTTTGCTATGATCACCTCCTGTAGAAGATGGCCGGGCTGTGAACTCCCCTCAATTAACCAGAGCCATTCTCCCTCCGCCATCCAACTAGCTCCAGATTCCCCAGTAGATGCTAACACAAGCCTGTCTGTTGGGGGCATGCTTAACCTTTACCTGTTGTCGGAGAGGAGGATACCGAGAAGTCTCTTCAAGTTTGTCTGTTCAATTAAAAATCCCTTTCTTTTTTTTCTTCGCTTCTTCTTCTTTCGCCATCTTTTCGAAGTTTGCCTGGGGCCTGGTAGTGACTCATCAACCCTGCTCTGCTAGATTGCATACAGGTACCGTCTCCAACATTATTTCCAATGACTTAATTAGTTTCTGACTGCTGTGGAATGGACCTCTTTATTCAGAGCCAGACAGACAGTATGACTGAGAGCGTGTAAGGCCTGTGGTTTCTCTTTCTAGGCCATGCTTCAGCACTGCATGGCTGGTTTTAGCTCCTGGAATACAAGTCATCCAAATCGGCTGCGTCTCATCGTCGTTGTCACTCGTGCCCACTTGTTAGTCTTGTGTTTCTGCCGAACGACATGTTGTATTCTTCAAATCGGCACACACACACAATCGTCATCGTCCTCAAATTCTTTTGTGAAAAGTTTTCCTATTTGAATAGGATTTGTCTTAATTAATCGGAAAGTAATAGTGAGTGAGCTAGGTATTCTAATGCTGTCAGTACAAATGATAGCTAGTCTTACTAATTGTTCAAGAGAGTAGTTTGACACCGCCTATGACAGTGTTTTGTCGTTAGCTAGCTGGCGTGTCTTGAATTTCCTTCCTCGCCATGCCTGGCTGGGATCAAGGTTTCTCCGTATTCAAAGTATTGTTGTTTTTATTATTCTGTCAGCCTTGACATCAAGTGCATGCCCCACTGCAATGTAAACTCTTGCATTCCCCTCAAAAGCTACTCCTGCTGTGCTCTGTACAAGAACTGATTTCCATCCCTATAGGTCAATCATCACTACTACTCCACTCTCTCTCTCTTCCTGTCCCTGTAGGTCAATCATCACTACTACTCCACTCTCTCTCTCTTCCTGTTCCTGTAGGTCAATCATCACTACTACTCCACTCTCTCTCTCTTCCTGTCCCTGTAGGTCAATCATCACTACTACTCCACTCTCTCTCTCTTCCTGTTCCTGTAGGTCAATCATCACTACTACTCCACTCTCTCTCTCTTCCTGTTCCTGTATGTCAATCATCACTACTACTCCACTCTCTCTCTCTCTTCCTGTTCCTGTATGTCAATCATCACTACTGCTCCACTCTCTCTCTCTCTCTTCCTGTTCCTGTATGTCAATCATCACTACTACTCCACTCTCTCTCTCTTCCTGTTCCTCTGTCAATCATCACTACTACTCCACTCTCTCTCTCTTCCTGTTCCTGTATGTCAATCATCACTACTACTCCACTCTCTCTCTCTCTTCCTGTTCCTGTATGTCAATCATCACTACTGCTCCACTCTCTCTCTCTCTCTCTCTCTTCCTGTATGTCAATCATCACTATTACTCCACTCTCTCTCTTCCTGTATGTCAATCATCACTAATACTCCACTCTCTCTCTCTTCCTGTATGTCAATCATCACTATTACTCCACTCTCTCTCTCTCTTCCTGTTGGTCAATCATCACTATTACTCCACTCTCTCTCTCTCTCTCTTCCTGTTGGTCAATCATCACTACTACTCCACTCTCTCTCTCTCTCTCTTCCTGTTGGTCAATCATCACTACTACTCCACTCCCTCGCTCTCTTCCTGTTCCCGGGGGATGGAAAGAAAAGGAAAACATGTCAGAAGAAGTCATTTTGTACTCCTCTGTCGTTGATCATGACTTCGTACCCAACTCAGTGTCTTTCTGTTTTCCTACAAAGTGACACTTTCTAGAGAAGAAACTGTTGAACAATTTTGCACTGATTTGAAGGTGGTTTCTGAGCATCATTGTCAGCATCAAGTCCCTGGGGTCCGGGTCAGGGTTATGATTCCATATGCGGTCGTATAAGTGACTGTCTGATAGATAGATGGCTTCTCAAACTCGGAAGTGTGATCACTGATGATCATCAAATAGTACCTTTCCGGGTGAGACAGTGACCTGGTGAGACTTGGGGACTGCTCCTGGTAAGTGGTGGCACTTTGGGCCAGCCACCGTGTCGCTCCGCTCCGGACCAGCCAGCGTGTCGCTCCGCTCCGGGCCAGCCAGTGTGTCGTGCCGAGTTTGAGAAGCCATATATCTATCAGCTCCTCCATTACTCTGCCTTAATTGGTCTTGTCCATTACTCTGCCTTAATTAGGCTCCTCCATTACTCTGCCTTAATTAGTCTCTTCTATTATTCTGCCTTAATTGGTCTCGTCCATTACTCTGCCTTAATTAGTCTCTTCCATTACTCTGCCTTAACCTCTTGGGGCTAGGTGGGACGCTAGCGTGCCACCCGTGGTGCACTCCATCAACAGCAGGTGCATTTCAAGAGCGGCAAATTTGAATCCAAATAAATGTCAAAATTCAAATTTTTTAAATATACAACTATTTTACACCATTTGAAAGATAAACATCTCCTTAATCTAACCACGTTTTACGATTACAAAAAGGTTTTACGGCGAAAGCATAAATTTAGAGTATGTTAGGACAGTACATTTACAAGAGTTGTGTGTAATGTTTTGTCAAGTCAAAGACAGGGTCACCAAAACCATAAAACCAGCTAAAATTATGCACTAACCTTTTACAATCTCCATCAGATGACACTCCTAGGACATTATGTTAGACAATGCATGCATTTTTAGTTCTATCAAGTTCATATTTATATCCAAAAACAGCGTTTTACTATGGCATTGATGTTGAGGAAATCGTTTCCCTCCAATAACCGGCAGTCAAGTCAGCGTAACAAATTAAATAATTAAAATTAGAAAACATTGGTAAAATATTATATTGTCATTTAAAGAATTATAGATTTACATCTCTTGAACGCAATCAACTTGCCAGATTTAAAAATAACCTTACTGGGAAATCACACTTTGCAATAATCTGAGCACTGCGCCCAGAAAAATACGCGTTGCGATACAGACTAGACGTCATGTTGGGTAGATCTAAAATCGAAAATACTATGTAAATAATCCATTACCTTTGATTCTCTTCATCAGATGTCACTTCCAGGTATCACAGGTCCATAACGAATGTAGTTTTGTTCAAAAAAGCTCATCATTTATGTCCAAAAATCTCCGTCTCGTTAGCACATGATGTAAGCCAGCCGGACTTCTCGTCATGAACGAGGGGAAAAAATATATTTCCGTTCGTTCAAACATGTCAAACGTTGTATAGCATAAATCATTAGGGCCTTTTTTAACCAGAACATGAATAATATTCAAGGTGGACGAATGCATACTCTTTTATAACGTATTGGAACGAGGGTACCCAACATGAACTAGTGCGCCAGGTGTCTAATGGGACATCAACGTTCCATGGCTCTTGTTCGGTCAGATCTCCCTCCAGAAGACTCAAAACACTTTGTAAAGGCTGGTGACATCTAGTGGAAGCAATAGGAAGTGCCAAAATATTCCTAAACCCCTGTGTTTTTCAATGGGATAGGTTTAAAGTCAATACAACACATCAGGTATCCACTTCCTGTCAGAAAATGTCTCAGGGTTTTGCCTGCCAAATGAGTTCTGTTATACTCACAGACACCATTCAAACAGTTTTGGAAACTTTAGAGTGTTTTCTATCCATATATAATAAGTGTATGCATATTCTAGTTACTGGGTAGGATTAGTAACCAGATTAAATCGGGTACATTTTTTTTATCCAGACGTGCAAATGCTGCCCCCTAGACCCAACAGGTTAATTAGTCTCGTCCATTACTCTGCCTTAATTGGTCTCGTCCATTACTCTGCCTTAATTAGTCTCTTCCATTACTCTGCCTTAATTAGTCTCTTCCATTACTCTGCCTTAATTAGTCTCTTCCATTACTCTGCCTTAATTGGTCTCTTTCATTACTCTGCCTTAATTAGTCTCTTCCATTACTCTGCCTTAATTGGTCTCTTTCATTACTCTGCCTTAATTAGTCTTGTCCATTACTCTGCCTTAATTAGTCTCTTTCATTACTCTGCCTTAATTAGTCTTGTCCATTACTCTGCCTTAATTAGTCTCTTTCATTACTCTGCCTTAATTAGTCTCGTCCATTACTCTGCCTTAATTAGTCTCTTCCATTACTCTGCCTTAATTAGTCTCTTTCATTACTCTGCCTTAATTAGTCTCGTCCATTACTCTGCCTTAATTAGTCTCTTTCATTACTCTGCCTTAATTAGTCTCTTCCATTACTCTGCCTTAATTGGTCTCTTTCATTACTCTGCCTTAATTAGTCTTGTCCATTACTCTGCCTTAATTAGTCTCTTTCATTACTCTGCCTTAATTAGTCTCGTCCATTACTCTGCCTTAATTAGTCTCTTCCATTACTCTGCCTTAATTGGTCTCTTTCATTACTCTGCCTTAATTGGTCTCTTTCATTACTCTGCCTTAATTTGTCTCTTTCATTACTCTGCCTTAATTGGTCTCTTCTATTACTCTGCCTTAATTGGTCTCTTCCATTACTCTGCCTTAATTAGTCTCTTAATTAGTCTCTTTCATTACTCTGCCTTAATTAGTCTCTTTCATTACTCTGCCTTAATTGGTCTCGTCCATTACTCTGCCTTAATTGGTCTCGTCCATTACTGGAGAGAGATGTGACATTCAGTCGAGACATGATCTACTCCGTGCTCTAGAGAAACCTTTCGAACCCATCCTTTCCACAAGCTACACCCATCAAATCCACAACCACCCCTGCAGGGTAGCCATGATGCCCAACAATAGCCCTTCTCCCTACTGTGGTCTGTTCCCTGATATTCCTCATGTATCTCTAACCATTCCACCTCTATTCTCCTTGTTAAAGAATCATCTGCGCCTCTGCTTATTGGAGCCCGTCTTCTCAGACCCATTGAGGAGCTGTTGTCAGGTGTTGTTACTGCAAAGCCTTTCTCCACGTCAGTCAGGGCACAGGAGTTCTGAGGTTTCTCCACCATGTCACCGGGACAGGACAGCCTGCCTGGTTTCTCCACCATGTCACCGGGACAGGACAGCCTGCCTGGTTTCTCCACCATGTCGCCGGGACAGGACAGCCTGCCTGGTTTCTCCACCATGTCACCGGGACAGAACAGCCTGCCTGGTTTCTCCACCATGGTGCCGGGACAGGACAGCCTGCCTGGTTTCTCCACCATGTCGCCGGGACAGGACAGCCTGCCTGGTTTCTCCACCATGTCACCGGGACAGGACAGCCTGCCTGGTTTCTCCACCATGTCACCGGGATAGGACAGCCTGCCTGGTTTCTCCACCATGTCGCTGGGACAGGACAGCCTGCCTGTTTTTTTTATTATTATTGTTATTTCACCTTTATTTAACCTCTATGGGCTAGGTGGGACGCTTGCGTCCCACCTACTCAACAGCCAGTGTAATCCCGTGGCGCGATATTCAAATACCTCAAAAATGCAAAAACTTCAATTTTTCAAACATATGACTATTTTACACCATTTTAAAGACAACACTCTCGTTAATCTAACCACACTGTCCGATTTCAAAAAGGCTTTATAACGAAAGCAAAACATTAGATTATGTCAGCAGAGTACCCAGCCAGAAATAATCAGACACCCATTTTTCAAGCTAGCATATAATGTCACATAAACCCAAACCACAGCTAAATGCAGCACTAACCTTTGATGATCTTCATCAGATGACAACCCTAGGACATTATGTTATACAATACATGCATGTTTTGTTCAATCAAGTTCATATTTATATAAAAAAACAGCTTTTTACATTAGCATGTGACTAGCATGTGACTAGCATTCCCACCGAACACTGCCGGTGAATTTACTAAATTACTCACGATAAACGTTCACAAAAAACATAACAATTATTTTAAGAATTATAGATACAGAACTCCTCTATGCACTCGATATGTCCGATTTTAAAATAGCTTTTCTGTGAAAGCACATTTTGCAATATTCTCAGTAGATAGCCCGGCATCACAGGGCTAGCTATTTAGACACCCAGCAAGTTTAGCACTCACCAAAGTCAGATTTACTATAAGAAAAATGTTATTACCTTTGCTGTTCTTCGTCAGAATGCACTCCCAGGACTTCTACTTCAATAACAAATGTTGGTTTGGTCCCAAATAATTTACATTTACATTTAAGTCATTTAGCAGACGCTCTTATCCAGAGCGACTTACAAAATGGTGCATTCACCTTATGATATCCAGTGGAACAACCACTTTACAATAGTGCATCTAAATATTTTAAGGGGGGGGGGGGGGGGGTTAGAAGGATTACTTTATCCTATCCTAGGTATTCCTTAAAGAGGTGGGGTTTCAGGTGTCTCCGGAAGGTGGTGATTGACTCCGCTGTCCTGGCGTCGTGAGGGAGCTTGTTCCACCATTGGGGTGCCAGAGCAGCGAACAGTTTTGACTGGGCTGAGCGGGAACTGTGCTTCCTCAGAGGTAGGGGGGCCAGCAGGCCAGTGGTGGATGAACGCAGTGCCCTTGTTTGGGTGTAGGGCCTGATCAGAGCCTGAAGGTATGGAGGTGCCGTTCCCTTCACAGCTCCGTAGGCAATCACCATGGTCTTGTAGCGGATGCGAGCTTCAACTGGAAGCCAGTGGAGAGAGCGGAGGAGCGGGGTGACGTGAGAGAACTTGGGAAGGTTGAACACCAGACGGGCTGCGGCGTTCTGGATGAGTTGTAGGGGTTTAATGGCACAGGCAGGGAGCCCAGCCAACAGCGAGTTGCAGTAATCCAGACGGGAGATGACAAGTGCCTGGATTAGGACCTGCGCCGCTTCCTGTGTGAGGCAGGGTCGTACTCTGCGAATGTTGTAGAGCATGAACCTACAGGATCGGGTCACCGCCTTGATGTTAGTGGAGAACGACAGGGTGTTGTCCAGGATCACGCCAAGGTTCTTAGCACTCTGGGAGGAGGACACAAGGTCAACCGTGATGGCGAGATCATGGAACGGGCAGTCCTTCCCCGGGAGGAAGAGCAGCTCCGTCTTGCCGAGGTTCAGCTTGAGCTGGTGATCCATCATCCACACTGATATGTCTGACAGACATGCAGAGATGCGATTCGCCGCCTGGTTATCAGAAGTGGGAAAGGAGAAGATTAATTGTGTGTCGTCTGCATAGCAATGATAGGAGAGACCATGTGAGGATATGACAGAGCCAAGTGACTTGGTGTATAGCGAGAATAGGAGAGGGCCTAGAACAGAGCCCTGGGGGACACCAGTGGTGAGAGCGCATGGTGCGGAGACAGATTCTCGCCACGCCACCTGGTAGGAGCGACCTGTCAGGTAGGACGCAATCCAAGCGTGGGCCGCGCCGGAGATGCCCAACTCGGAGAGGGTGGAGAGGAGGATCTAATGGTTCACAGTATCAAAGGCAGCAGATAGGTCTAGAAGTATGAGAGCAGAGGAGAGAGAGTTAGCTTTAGCAGTGCGGAGAGCCTCCGTGACACAGAGAAGAGCAGTCTCAGTTGAATGCCCAGTCTTGAAACCTGACTGATTAGGATCAAGAAGGTCATTCTGAGAGAGATAGCAGGAGAGCTGGCCAAGGACGGCACGTTCAAGAGTTTTGGAGAGAAAAGAAAGAAGGGATACTGGTCTGTAGTTGTTGACATCGGAGGGATCGAGTGTAGGTTTTTTCAGAAGGGGTGCAACTCTCGCTCTCTTGAAGACGGAAGGGATGTAGCCAGCGGTCAAGGATGAGTTGATGAGCGAGGTGAGGAAGGGGAGAAGGTCTCCGGAAATGGTCTGGAGAAGAGAGGAGGGGATAGGGTCAAGTGGGCAGGTTGTTGGGCGGCCGGCCGTCACAAGACGCGAGATTTCATCTGGAGAGAGAGGGGAGAAAGAGGTCAAAGCACAGGGTAGGGCAGTGTGAGCAGGACCAGCGGTGTCGTTTGACTTAGCAAACGAGGATCGGATATCGTCAACCTTCTTTTCAAAATGGTTGACGAAGTCATCCGCAGAGAGGGAGGAGGGGGGGGGGAGGGGAGGAGGATTCAGGAGGGAGGAGAAGGTAGCAAAGAGCTTCCTAGGGTTAGAGGCAGATGCTTGGAATTTAGAGTGGTAGAAAGTGGCTTTAGCATCAGAGACAGAAGAGGAGAATGTAGAGAGGAGTGAGTGAAAGGATGCCAGGTCCGCAGGGAGGCGAGTTTTCCTCCATTTCCGCTCGGCTGCCCGGAGCCCTGTTCTGTGAGCTCGTAGTGAGTCGTCGAGCCACGGAGCAGGAGTGGAGGACCGAGCCGGCCTGGAGGATAGGGGACAGAGAAAATCAAAGGATGCAGAAAGGGAGGAGAGGAGGGTTGAGGAGGCAGAATCAGGAGATAGGTTGGAGAAGGTTTGAGCAGAGGGAAGAGATGATAGGATGGAAGAGGAGAGAGTAGCGGGAGAGAGAGAGCGAAGGTTGGGACGGCGCAATACCATCCGAGTAGGGGCAGAGTGAGAAGTGTTGGATGAGAGCAAGAGGGAAAAGGATACAAGGTAGTGGTCGGAGATTTGGAGGGGAGTTGCAATGAGATTAGTGGAAGAACAGCATCTAGTAAAGATGAGGTCAAGCGTATTGCCTGCCTTGTGAGTAGGGGGGGAAGGTGAGAGGGTGAGGTCAAAAGAGGAGAGGAGTGGAAAGAAGGAGGCAGAGAGGAATGAGTCAAAGGTATACGTGGGGAGGTTAAAGTCACCCAGAACTGTGAGAGCTGAGCCATCCTCAGGAAAGGAACTTATCAAGGCGTCAAGCTCATTGATGAACTCTCCAAGGGAACCTGGAGGGCGATAAATGATAAGGATGTTAAGCTTGAAAGGGCTGGTAACTGTGACAGCATGGAATTCAAATGAGGAGATAGACAGATGGGTCAGGGGAGAAAGAGAGAATGTCCACTTGGGAGAGATGAGGATTCCAGTGCCACCACCCCGCTGGCTCGATGCTCTAGGGGTATGCGAGAACACGTGGGCAGACGAAGAGAGAGCAGTAGGAGTAGCAGTGTTATCTGTGGTAATCCATGTTTCCGTCAGCGCCAGGAAGTCTAGGGACTGGAGGGTAGCATAGGCTGAGATGAACTCAGCCTTGTTGGCTGCAGACCGGCAGTTCCAGAGGCTGCCGGAGACCTGGAACTCCACGTGGGTCGTGCGCGCTGGGACCACCAGGTTGGAGTGGCAGCGGCCACGCGGTGTGAAGCGTTTGTATGGCCTGTGCAGAGAGGAGAGAACAGGGATAGACAGACACATAGTTGACAAGCTACAGAAGTGTTGTTTCTTGTATTATTGTCTCCTGTGTCTTTAGAGAACTGTTTCACTTTGATATCCTTTTTCTTCTGTCCTGATTTTCTCTTTCTTTTCTTCTGTTAACTAGATATTCTTTGTTGTTCTTCGTTAGCTAGCTAGCTTCAATAATCCATTGTTATATCCAAATAGCGGCGTTTTGTTCGTGCGTTCAAGACACTATCCTAAAGGGTAAATAAGGGTGACGAGCATGGCGCATTTCGTGACAAAAAAAATCGAAATATTCCATTACCGTACTTCGAAGCATGTCAACCGCTGTTTAAAATCAATTTTTATGCCATTTTTCTCGTAAAAAAGCGATAATATTCCGACCGGGAAATCGTTTTTTATTACAAAGACAGTGAAAGTAAAAGCATGCTATCCCCTCATGCACGAGCCTCAGTCTAATGGCCCTCTGATAGAGCACTTGCCAAACGCGCTAATGTGTTTCAGCCTGGGGATGGAATTACATCGTTCAGCTTTTTCCCGCCTTCTGAGAGCCCATGGGAGCCGTAGGAAGTGTCACGTCATGCCAGAGATCCCCTGTATTTGTTAGAGATGATCAAGGAGGGCAAGAAATTGTCAGACAGGCCACTTCCTGTAATGAATCTTCTCAGGTTTTGGCCTGCCAAATGAGTTCTGTTATACTCACAGACACCATTCAAACGGTTTTAGAAACGTTAGGGTGTTTTCTATCCAAAGCCAATAATTATATGCATATTCTAGTTACTGGGCAGGAGTAGTAACCAGATTAAATCGGGTACGTTTTTTATCCGGCCGTGCGAATACTGCCCCCTAGCCCCAACAGGTTAACCAGGTAGGCTAGTTGGGAACAAGTTCTCATTTACAACTGCGACCTGACCAAGATAAAACAAAGCAGTGTGACACAGACAACAACACAGAGTTACACATGGAGTAAACAATAAACAAACCAATAACACAATAAACAAGTCAATGACACAGTAGAGAAAAAAAAGTCTATATACAGTGTGTGCAAAAGGCATGAGGAGGTAGGCAATAAATAGGCCATAGGAGCGAATAATTACAATTTAGCAGATTAACACTGGAGTGATAAATGAGCATATGATGATGTGCATGTAGAAATACTGGTGTGCAAAAGAGCAGAAAAGTAAATAAAATAAAAACACTATGGGGATGAGGTAGGTAGATTGGGTGGGCAATTTACAGATGGACTATGTACAGCTGCAGCGATCGGTTAGCAGCTCAGATAGCTGATGTTTAAAGTTGGTGAGGGAAATAAAAGTCTCCAACTTCAGTGATATTTGCAATTCGTTCCAGTCATTGGCAGCAGAGAACTGGAAGGAAAGGCGGCCTAAGGAGGTTTTGGCTTTGGGGATGATCAGTGAGATATACCTGCTGGAACATGTGCTCCGGGTGGGTGTTGTTATCGTGACCAGTGAGCTGAGATAAGGCGGAGCTTTACCTAGCATAGACTTATAGATGACCTGGAGCCAGTGGGTCTGGCGACGAATATGTAGCGAGGGCCAGCCGACTAGAGCATACAGGTCGCAGTGGTGGGTGGTATAAGGTGATTTGGTAACAAAACGGATTGCACTGTGATAGACTGCATCCAGTTTGCTGAGTAGAGTAATCCTGACTTGTCTTTGTCTCTTTCTATCTCTCCCAATTCCCTCTCCCTCTCCAGGGGAAGGGATAGCCTTACTCCCCAAAGTTATTGTAGTTGGACACCAACCCATGGGGCTCTGTCTGGGAGAGCAGGCTTTCTGTTCAAGATTTGGCCCGTAGTCGATCTTTCCTTTGGACGACAGACAGGTAAATTTCATCCCTGGTATGTATGCACAGCCGGTTGGATGGCATACACCAGCTAAGGTGTGGCGAGTGTGTGCTGGCGCTTAGCCAGTAGAAATCTTTGCTGAAATAATGATGTTGGCCTATATCTACCTCACAACCCCTTTCATGGTGTAGCAGCTTTTGATTGGCTAAGGCGAGGTATGAACATAGGCCACACGTGGGACATTTCTGTCCATTCATGTGTTTGTAAATGGTGGTGCTCATCCAAAGCCAAGGGCACCACCAAAGGCTTATGAATCCAATATGAAAAGCTCTGACTTACAAGGGAAGGAACAAAAGCATGGAAGCCTGGTAATTTGGCTCTATGGTAGAGTAGCTGCTGGAGCAGTGGTGCACAGAGTTCACTGGGCTTTCTTTCGCTGCGCTACAATGATGGCTAAACCACACTTACATCCACCTAGGTAAGAGCATTACACAGTAACCACCAATCCTTATTCAGCAATCTCTTCTCAACAATGGTAGAAATTAATTCATTAAATTGAGAGGGTTATTTAGTAAATAACGGTCTGTCAGTAGATTCTGATCCTAGGGCAGTGTGTAGTGATAAGTAATACATATGTAGATTAGTGGGAGTGATAGGATCTGACTCCAGACCTGCTATTCTGGATGGATCTAATACATGCAGAGCACTGATCAGTCTATGTGTGGTAAAGTGAAATGAACCACAATAACTACGGTGCCAAGCTAACTCCCATATCCACCAAGCACATCCTCCCGTCACACACACACACACACACATATCCACCAAGCACATCCTCCCGTCACACACACACATATCCACCAAGCACATCCTCCCGTCACACACACACACACATATCCACCAAGCACATCCTCCCGTCACACACACACATATCCACCAAGCACATCCTCCCGTCACACACACACATATCCACCAAGCACATCCTCCCGTCACACACACACACATATCCACCAAGCACATCCTCCCGTCACACACACATATCCACCAAGCACATCCTCCCGTCACACACACACATATCCACCAAGCACATCCTCCCGTCACACACACACATATCCACCAAGCACATCCTCCCGTCACACACACACATATCCACCAAGCACATCCTCCCGTCACACACACACACACACATATCCACCAAGCACATCCTCCCGTCACACACACACATATCCCAGGATCTCCTAAAGCCCATGTTTAAGATGTAATTCATATTTAATGCTGTAGGAGGGGTGGGGTGGGGGGGGGGGGGGGGGGGGGCTGTGAGTAGGATGAGAGAGAGAGAGAGAGAGAGAGAGATTAGGATTCCACTCTTCCTGCCTCCCTCCGTCAGCCCATTCCACCTGACTCATCAAATAAAAAAATGCATCAATTAATCCTCAGACAAAGATATATGCACCATAATCAATGGGGCATTGATCTACTGAGCCTGTGTAAATAAAACCCCTGGTCTGAGTTCCATTCTCTAGCTCATTACTGAGAGTTACAACAACAGGAAGCTAGTGAGGTAATTACTGCAGGGCTGGAGAAAAAAAACTGCCAGGAAATTAACTAGTGAGGGTCTTATAGAGAAGTGTGTGTTCGTGGATGAGTATAGGTGTATACAGATGAGTGTAGGTGTATACAGAAGTATGTGGACACCCCTTCAAATTAATGGATTCGGCTATTTCAGCCACACCCGTTGCTGACAGGTGTATAAAATCGAGCACACAGCCATGCAATCTCCATAGACAAATATTAGCAGTACAATGGCCTTACTGAAGAGCTCAGTGCCTTTCAACCTGGCACTGTCAAAGGATGCCACCTTTCCATCAAGTTAGTTTATCACATTTCTGCCCTGCTAGAGCTGCCCTGGTCAACTGTAAGTGCTATTAATGTGAAGTGGAAACATCTAGGAGCAACAACAGCTCAGCCAGGAAGTGGTAGGCCACACAAGCTTTCAGAGTTGGACCACTGAGTGCTAAAGCACGTAGTGCGTAAAAAAGCATCTGTCTTCGGTTGCAACACTCACTATCGACTTCCAAACTGCCTCTGGAAGCAATGTACTCACAAGAACTGTTCGTTGGGAGCTTCATGAAATGGGTTTCCATGGCCGAGCAGCCGCACACAAGCCTAAGATCACCATGCGCAATGCCAAGCGTCGGCTGGAGTAGTGTAAAGCTCGCCGCCATTGGACTCTGGAGCAGTGGAAACGTGTTCTCTGGAGTGATGAATCACGATTCACCATCTGGCAGTCTGACGGACGAATCTGGGTTTGGCGGATGCCAGGAGAATGCTACCTGCCCGAATGCATAGTGCCAACTGTGAAGTTTGGTGGAGGTGGGATAATGGACTGGGGCTGTTTTTCATGGTTCGGGTCCCTTAGTTCCAGTGAAGGGAAATCTTAACGCTACAGCATACAATGACATTCTAGACGATTCTGTGCTTCCAACATTGTGGAAACAGTTTCGGGAAGGCCCTTTCCATGCCATGCCTAATCGCCCAGCATCAATACCCGACCTCACTAATGCTCTTGTGGAAGAATGCTGCGGGGACTTGCTACCAGTGTTCTAACATCTAGTGGAAAGCCTTCCGAGAAGAGTGGAGGCTGTTATTTCAGCAAAGAGGGGACCAACTCCATATTAATACTATGTTTTTGGAATGAGATGTTCGACGAGCAGGTGTCCACGTACTTTAGTTTACTTGTTTATGGTTATCTCTGCTTGTGTGTATGTGTTTATTTATGTGTGCACCCATATCTGTGTGTGTGTGCACTAGTACATCGTGTTGTTAGTGCGGTCACTTGCCCGCTCACCCTTCCGCGTGTGTGTGTGTGCTGTGTTGGCGGCTGTGGGGATAAGCAGGGTAGGTCGGAGAGGGCTAATGAAGTTGTAAGAGGCGTGTTAGAAGCCAGCTGATGGGAGGCCCTGCCAGGCAGCCAATAGAGAGCCAGGGAGCGGAGCCGGGAGTGGCGTCTGTGATCAGCGGGGCATGATGGGAGAGACCTCCCTGAACAGGCAGCACTGAAGCCCTGCTGCACACGCGCACGCACACACATACACAGAGAGAGCCTCACATCAAAGGAGAGCCCCACTAATATTTCAGCAATTAGAGCCACACCATCTCCACTGCGCCACCAGGACCAGAGGAGAGCAGAGTGAGAGAAGAGAGGGAGAGATAAGGTGGGAAAGAGAGGGAGAGATAAGGAGGGAAAGAGAGGGAGAGATAAGGAGGGAAAGAGAGGGAGGGAAAGAGAGGGAGAGATAATGAGGGAAAGAGAGGGAGAGATAAGGAGGGAAAGAGAGGGAGAGATAAGGAGGGAAAGAGAGGGAGAGATGAGGGATAGATAAGGAGGGAAAGAGGCAGAGATAAGGAGGGAAAAAGAGAGGGCAGTCATTTTTTTTCTCCATCCTCTTAACCCTCTCTCCCTCTCTTCATCACTCTTGCTGTGCTCTTTGCGACCCCTCCCGCACTCTCCCTCTCTTCTTTCTATTTCTCCCTCTTCCCTTTTCTGTGTGTAGCGTTCTGTTAGTGAAGATATCTCATTAATACGCTCTTTCAAGGCTGTTGTTTGCCTCCAGTGTGTTCGCTAGCTGCTTTCTGTACAGCTCAGCCCAGGGTTGAGGTGGGTTTGAAATTCAAGAGTGGTGCAGTGAGACTGCAATAAGGTAGCGTTATGACTATAACTAGTGTTACTTGAAGGAGGGAAACGAGGTACGGGGTGGGGAGGGAGTCGCACCCTTGCGACTTTGGTTCAAGGATCCACAATTACGCCTGACAAGCCCAATAAAATCCTTGCCTTGCTGGAAGCTCCGCTTTCCACAGTTGATAAGTGTGGGGCTCCTATTAATTCCTTTATTCCTCTTTACTGAGGCAGGAACGGGCGGCGCGGGGCCAAACAGGTGTTGTACCTCCTGATGAAGGCAATTCATGCCGAAACGTAAGCCATTTGTTTACTTGTCCCATCAATAAATCTATCAGATTTATGTAGCAACCATGTGCTCCTTTTTCTTCATTCTCCCAGATAACCATCAGTTGAATTATCCTGGGGGTAAGGAATGTTTTTTTGGGATATTCAAGTCCTTCAGTCGATCAGCTGATTTCCCCTTTTTCGTTTAAGCTGAGCTGAAGCGTGTTTGGATATACCTTCTTTTCAGGTGTTGTACGTTGTTTCCCTTCTTCAGGGAACAGTCATTATAGTCATAATGCTACATTACCTTTCAGTCAGTCAACTTTGTTACAACATACTATGGGGAAATATAATTACTCCCAAAGCTGACCCCAACAGATACTAAATGAAAACGGGACATGGCAGACCACCCAGACCTGACCCTGCCAGATGCGTCAGTCTAGATATTGCGCACACGTCGTGCTGCCTAATGACTTTCCATGTCCCAGCAGTAAGCACACTGTGGGCTACACTGGGTCCAGTGACATCCAAGAGATAAAACCTCACAAAAGTGTGTGGTGATGCCCAACTCGCCTCAGCACAAATATCTCCTATAGTCAACACTTTAAACAATACCCAAGAAGCTGCAAGACCCCTAGTGGAGTGGGTGCGTACACCACTAGGTAACCCTTGCCCCTTGCTGCTATATGCCTCGCTGTGCCGCGAGCTGGATTAGCAAAACAGACAAAAAGCTGGTCACATACCCGAGTAACCTGGGTCCGTTCAATGTACGTGCGTAAAGCTCTCACCGGACACATGGCATGTAACCTCTGTTGCAAACAGAAGAGGTGAAAAGGGAAATGGCTAAGGACCTGCAGGACATAGCCATGACATTCTGGACGATGGTCACATTTGGACGCAACGTCACCTTAGAGCCGCACGGGGCGAACTGACTACAGGAAGGGTGTACGGAAAAGTGTGGAGGTCCCCAACACGTTTAGCCGAGGCCAAAGCCATGAGCAGGGAGGTTTTGTATGAGAGGATCTTCAGATCCAAAGAGTCCAGAGGCCAAAAGTGGCTGCACACAGTGTCTCCAAAACCAGCGGTAAATCTCGTGTGCAATAGGTTTAGAGACGACGTAGACCTTTCAGGAACCGCACAACAATGGTACCTAGTGAGGCTCCATGACACGCTGAGAATGGAGAATGTGAAGAATGCCCGCCCCTGCTGGAAAACCTCCTGTAGAAACATAAGGGTGTCCTTTACAGAGCACTGAAAATAAACAAGTCCTTTATCTTGGCACCAAAGCTCAAACGCTTTCCACTTATACGCATACAGCCCAGAGCGTCTGTTCCCAACAGGGCACTCGGGTCCCTCATCGAGAAAAATAGACATCACTGAGAGTTTTCTCGCAATGTGTAAGGATCTTTGTCGGCCCTGCCGAAAGTATCCCGTTACTGGGAGAGAGGATCCCACCTGGATAAAAAATCAGCACCCGAGTTGAGGCAACCGGGGACCTGCGTCGCCCAAAGTGAGAGCATGAATACACTGCTCCCCAGCAATAGGGAGCGAGTCAAGCTTAGGAGGCAGAGAGGCAGTCTCTCCCCATCTGTTGATGCATGCCACCACTGAAATATTGTTGGTTCTGACCAGCACAAGTCAGCCCAGACAAAAGCAGGGTGTAGTGCCTGAGTACCAGTTATACTGTTAGGAGCTCCGGGTAATTGATATACACTGTGTACACCAGCCGAAATTTGGCTAAGCAGAGCTGGAACCTAGACACCTTCCATGGGGATAGAAAAGTGCGACACATTAGTGAGTCTAGCTCGAGACCCAGAAACGGAATGCACTTAGATGGAGTCAGACAGCTCTTTTTTGTGTTTCTTCTGAAGCCTAGAGACTGAATACAGGGCAGTAGCATGTCTAACACTGCTTGTTCCCTCAACTCCGCTGCCACCAGCCAAATCCTGTGCTTGTTGCGGGCACGTAGGTCTAGAATGGAATCCAAAGTACATTTTTGGAGAAAGGAAATACCGGCTCTACCAACCATCCTGGATATTCGACATAGGAACCACTCTGATTGCTTGCTTCTGGAAACGGGAGGATAATTCCTCCCTCAAAATGGACGCTGAGGCCTTGGGAACAGCCAACGTAATGACGCTGCAGATGCGGGGGGTGGGCACAACAAATTGTAGCCTGTACCCTGACGTCACTGTTCACATGATCCAGGGCGACTCTGCACATGTGCGTCGTTGGTCAGATTAGACAGGCAGCCTCCCTTGAAAAGACCTCTGAAGGGGCGGGACCCTGTGGATTGGGAGAGAACTCCCATGCAGGAGACAACACTTTTGACACCTGTGGACAATGTGGAAATTGGGGTTGAAAAAACAATGTTTATGTGCCAAGGTATGCCTAAAGACCGGCCCACTCTGTGTACAAGGGCTCCGGAGATGAGTGACCTACCCTGATTTGGCAGTGTCCCTGGGGGTGCTTTTGTCACAACGATCCTCACTGGGTTTTGGCTGTAAGATACATTCCAGTAACCAGCTGGCAACCAGCAATGGATTTCAGGCATTAAAAAACGTTATTATGGAGGTTATCCTACCAACCAGTCATAGGTACTGGCTCCCTTGTGGACAGAGAGCGAATTGCCCAAATCATTACTTCCACCCTGGGGAGATTGATATATCCCTTGAACCCTGGGAACACCATGGAATGAGGGGTACCAGAGGGGAATCAAACATAGACAAGCTTCCAACACACATTGTGCTTACATGAGACTGCATAACTTGCATGAAGCCTGGGCCCCACATCGGGACATCCAATGGCATGTGCTTTTTTCATCAACGAATGGGAGGCGGAAGCACAATAAACTAATTTAACCTCTATGGGCTAGGTGGGATGCAAGCGTCCCACCCGTGGTGCACTCCATCAACAGCAGGTGCATTTCAAGAGCGGCAAATTTGAATCCAAATACATGTCAAAATTCAAATTTTTCAAACATACAACTATTTTACACCCTTTGAAAGATAAACATCTCCTTAATCTAACCACGTTTTCCGATTTCAAAAAGGTTTTACGGCGAAAGCATACATTTAGAGTATGTTAGGACAGTACATTTACAAGAGTTGTGTGTAATGTTGTGCCAATTCAAAGACAGGCGTCACCAAAACCATAAAATCAGCTAAAATTATGCACTAACCTTTTACAATCTCCAACAGATGACACTCCTAGGACATTATGTTAGACAATGCATGCATTTTTAGTTCTATCAAGTTCATATTTATATCCAAAAACAGCGTTTTACTGTGGCGTTGATGTTCAGGAAATCGTTTCCCTCCAATAACCGGCATTCAAGTCAGCACCACAAATTAAATAATTAAAATTAGAAAACATTGGTAAAATATTATATTGTCATTTAAAGAATTATAGATTTACATCTCTTGAACGCAATCAACTTGCCAGATTTAAAAATAACCTTACTGGGAAATCACACTTTGCAATAATCTGAGCACTGCGCCCAGAAAAATACGCGTTGCGATACAGACTAGCCGCCATGTTGGGGAGATCTAAAATCGAAAATACTATGTAAATAATCCATTACCTTTGATTCTCTTCATCAGATGTCACTTCCAGGTATCACAGGTCCATAACGAATGTAGTTTTGTTCAAAAAAGCTCATCATTTATGTCCAAAAATCTCCGTCTTGTTAGCACATGATCTAAGCCCGCCGGACTTCACTTCATGAACGAGGGGAAAAAATATATTTACGTTCGTTCAAACATGTCAAACGTTGTATAGCATAAATCATTAGGGCCTTTTTTAACCAGAACATGAATAAAATTCAAGGCGGACGAATGCAAAATCTTTTAAAACGTATTGGAACGAGGGTACCCAGCATGACCTAGCGCGCCAGGTGTCTAATGGGCCATCATCGTTCCATGGCTCTTGTTCGGTCAGATCTCCCTCCAGAAGACTCAAAACACTTTGTAAAGGCTGGTGACATCTAGTGGAAGCAATTGGAAGTGCCAAAATATTCCTCAGCCCCTGTGTTTTTCAATGGCATAGGTTTAAAGGTAATACAACACATCAGGTATCCACTTCCTGTCAGAATCTGTCTCAGGGTTTTGCCTGCCAATTGAGTTCTGTTATACTCACAGACACCATTCAAACAGTTTTAGAAACTTTAGGGTGTTTTCTATCCATATATAATAAGTATATGCATATTCTAGTTACTGGGTAGGATTAGTAACCAGATTAAATCGGGTACATTTTTTTATCCAGCCGTGCAAATACTGCCCCCTAGCCCTAACAGGTTAACAACATCAACAAACAATTTCTAATATTTTTTAACAGTAAACATTGCAATCAAAAAGGTAAAAAAAAAAAAAAAGACTTTTCAAGTGATTTGTGTTATATTATCAGCTATGTACAGTGTTTTAGTGATGTGCGAATAGTTGTAATATGAATAGTGGGGGAAGGTAAATCAACAGATAATATTGGTGGTATTTACAATTTGTTTGCTCCAATGGTTGCCCTTTTGTCATGGCAACGGGCCTCATATCTTGCTGCTGTGACTGCACACTGTGATATTTATCCTGACAGATATGGGGGTTTATCAATGTTTTCAAAGTCTTTGTGTGGTCTGTGTGATCTGTGGGAATATGTGTCTTTAATATGGTCATACATTTGGCAGGAGGTTAGAAAGTGCGGCTCAGTTTCCACCTCATTTTGTGGGCAGTGTGCACATATCCTGTCTTCTCTTGAGAGCCAGGTCTGCCTATGGCGACCTCCGTCAATAGCGAGAGTCTGTACATAGTCAAGGATTTTCTTAATTTTGGGTCACTCACAGGGGTCAGGTATTCTGCCAGTCTGTACTCTCTGTTTAGGACCAGATATCATTCCAGTTTGCTCAGTTTTTTGGTTGATTATTTCCAGTGTGTCAAATAATTATATTTTTAATTTCTCATAATTTGGTTGGGTCTAATTGTGTTTCTGTCCTGGGGCTCTGTGAGGTCTGTTTGTGTTTGTGAACAGAGCCCCAGAACTAGCTGGCTGAGTGTGGGGACCCTTCTCTAGGTTCATCACTCTGTAGGTGAGGGCTTTGTGGTGTAATGTGTGGGCATCACTTCCTTTTAGGTGGTTTTAGAATTGAACAGCTCTTTAATGGATTTTGATAACTAGCCTGTGTAGTCCTAATTCTGCTCTGCGTGCATTGTTTTGGGTTTTGCGTTGTACACAGTATATTTTTTCCGAATTCTGCATGCAGTCTCAATTGGGGTTTTGTCCCATTTTGTGAATACTTGTTTGGTGATTGGACCCCAGACTTCACAACAATAGAGGGCAATGGGTTGCATAACTGATTTGAATAATTTTTAGACAGATCCTAATTGGGATGTCGAGTTTTAAGTTCCTTTTGATGGCATAGAAGGCCCTTCTTACCTTCTCTCTTAGATTGTTCATAGCGTTGTGGAAGATACTTGTGGTGTTGATGTTTAGGCTGAGGTAGATAATAATTATTTGTGTGCTATAGGGCAGCACTTAAATCTTTTATCTTGCCCATTTACTTTCTGAATGGCACACATACACAATCCATGTCTCAAGACTTAAAACTCCTTCTTTAACCTGTTTGGGCTAGGGGGCAGTATTGAGAATTTTGGAAAAAATATGTGCCCATTTTTAACTGCCTCCTACACCAACTCAGAAGCTAGAATATGCATATTATTGTTCAGGTTTGGATAGAAAACACCCTAAAGTTTTTAAAACTGTTTGAATGGTGTCTTTGAGTATAACAGAACTCCTATGGCAGGCAAAAACCTGACAAGGTTTCATGCAGGAAGTGGCCTGTTTGACAAGGAGTCGTGCGTCTTGCATCTGTTTATTGAAGAGTAAGGATCTTAGCTGTAACGTGACAATTCCCAGGGCTCCAATAGGCTCTCAGGACCCGGGAAAATCATGAAGGTTGACGAGGAAGCCTCAGGCTGAAACAGATTATCACCTTATCCAAGTGTCCCATTAGGTGACAATGGAATGAGGCGCGTGCGCGATTAGCCCCCGTGGAGTATTTTAATTCGGCTGTTTAGTTTATTGCAGATTCCCGGTCGGAATATTATCGCTTTTCTACGAGATAAATGGCATAAAAATTGGTTTTAAACAGCGGTTGACATGCTTCGAAGTACGGTAATGGAATATTTAGACATTTTTTGTCACGCCATGCGCCATGCGCGCGACCGTGGATTACCATTCGTATAGTGTCTAGAACGCACGAACAAAACGACGCTATTTGGATATAACTATGGATTATTTGGGACCAAACCTACATTTGTTATTGAAGTAGAAGTCCTGGGCGTGTATTCTGACGAAGAACAGGAAAGGTAAGAACATTTTTCTTATAGGAAATGTTATTATGGTGAAGGCTAATCTTGCCGGGTGTCTAAATAGCTAGCCGTGATGCCTGGGCTATGTACTTAGAATATTGCAAAATGTGCTTCATCCGAAAAGCTATTTTAAAATCGGACATATCGAGTGCATAGAGGAGTAATGTATCTATAATTCTTAAAATAATTGTTATGCTTTTTGTGAACGTTTATCGTGAGTAATTTAGCAAACTGTTAGTAAATTCCCCGGAAGTTTGCGGGGGGTATGCTTTTTCTGAACGTCACATGCTAATGTAAAAAGCTGTTTTTTGATATAAATATGAACTTGATTGAACAGACATGCATGTATTGTATAACATAATGTCCTAGGTGTGTCATCTGATGAAGATCATAAAAGGTTAGTGCTGCATTTAGCTGTGGTTTGGGTTTTGGTGACATTATATGCTAGCTTGAAAAATGGGTGTCTGATTATTTCTGGCTGGGCACTCTCCTGACATCATCTAATGTTTTGCTTTCGTTGTAAAGCCTTTTTGAAATCGGACAGTGTGGTTAGATAAACGAGAGTCTTGTCTTTAAATAGCTGTAAAATAGTCATATGTTTGAGAAATTGAAGTAATAGTATTTCAAACGATTCAAAAATCGCGCCACTGGATTAGACTGGCTGTTACGTAGGTGGGACGAATTCGTCCCGCCTAGCCTATAGAGGTTAACCTGTCTCCTCACCTTCATCTACACTGATTAAAGTGGATTTAACAAGTGACATCAATAATGAATCATAACTTCCAGCTGGATTCACCCAGTCAGTCTATAGCATGGAAAGAGCAGTATCCTTAATGTTTTGTACTCTCAATGTATATGTTGAAGAGGGTGGGGCTCAAGCTGCATCCCTGTCTCACCCCACAGCCCTGAGGAAATAAATATGTGTGTTCATTATCAATTTTAACCACACACTTGTGTACATTGATTTTATATTGTAATATGTTTTTCTCCCAACACCTATTTACATCAATTTGTATAGCAGACCCTCTTGCCAAATTGAAATAAACACCGCATGAAAATACTTTACTTTTGTTTTGGTTTGTTTGTTTGTAAAGAAGAGTGTGCAGGGTGTATACGTGGTCTGTCATACAATATTTTGGGAAGAAGACAATTTGACATTTCCTCTGGACATTGTTTTCATTGCAGTATCATCAACAGCAGACTCCAACATTCCTGAGAGGATTTTTCTGAGATTGCTGTTGCTGCAGATTCCACTGTAATTATTGGGCCAAATGTTTCTCCACTTTTGTGGATTGGTGTGACCAGTCCTTGGTTCCAAATATTGGGGAAGATCCCAGAGCTGAGGATAATGTAGAAGAGTTTCTAAGAATAGCCCATTTGAATTTTTGGTCTCTATATTTGATCATTTCACACGGGAAACTTACGTCTTCTTCTCTGTCTCTCTCATTGATCAACACTGTATCTGCTGAAGGAGGCAGTGATTATCAGCTGTGGTCAGACTGGCCCGAAAACAGGGTGCAGCAGAGCTAATGCAGGCAGACACACACCAAGCAGACACTAACTCCAGGCGCCAGCTCCAGGCTGCGTCGCACCCGTTTGATACCACAGCCCCTTTGTGGGATGGTAGAGTTTGCAAAAGAAATACCCACTGGATTGATTAAAATAATCATATCATTCTGCCTGGTAAGCACAGGCTACTTTGTAGTTAACATTTAATTTAAGGTTTTTTGGGAAAGCCTTTCCATATACAAGAAGAATGTTTTTATTTGCATCATCGCTAACGGTTACACAAAGTGGTAGACATATGCACACACACTGACATGGGCATTCTCGTTGCCTCTTCAGAAAGTTGCAGGAAATACATAACACTGTTGCATTCTTTTCATCTCTTATGATAAACTTGTGCTAATTAATACATTTAGTTTATTTGCTACTAAGGTCAATACATTTTTGAATATTGTTGAATTTCGTTTTAATACCTGGATTCTGTGAGGACCCTAATTACCATATTTGGAGCAGAATGAGTCTCTCCACTACCTATTGTTCCTGCAGTGATGATTCACCAGCTGCATCAAATGTTTTCATGATTTATCTGCAGACTATCACCAAAAGGCCTAGGCTTACCAGTAGCGTATGCAAATTAAGAAGCCAAATGAATGGCTCTCTTACCGATTCGATAGGCTAGACTCACTGACTGACGAGACGAGAGTCACTCACTTTATTGTCCTGTCTGGCAAGCCCCGACATCCTAGGAAGGAAACCTAGGAAATCCATTGGTTGACTTGTCCCGATGTGATACCATGGACATGTAACAACGCTGCATGATTTATGAATGGCAACGGGATATAGGAGATTACTTTATTCAGTCAGTTCTACACCTTTTATAAACTAGTCAACACTTGCTGTTCAGTTGTCAATTCACAGTAAATAGCCAACTTGGCGCCTCGACTCCACGTTGTTTGCTATGTGAAACGTGAAAGAAAGTAAATGAATGTGTCAGAAAACAATAATTAGGCTATTGGAATTCGAATCAGTGTTGCCACTTACATCACATTGGACGTGCAAATTCCTGAACATCATGCTCTCTCTCCCTCCTCTGGCTAGAGAAATTCAACCTCAACCAGAGATCTGTATAAAATGACGAGATGCTCATGTCTCCGCCCTAATAATGGGAGTCATTGTCCCAAAGGCGAGAAGGCAGGCGACAAGCTTAGGTCCAAAATAAGCCCATAGAACTACATTGGGCTTATTTTGGCAAGAGTGACTTCGCCACTCTTCCTCTCTGCTGTGTTTCCCTGTCAGCGCTCGCTTTGTGACTGACAGGAGCCTATCCTGTCAATAGATCCCTAGAAGATGCATCTCGTTCCTTCAAGTGGGAGATGGCTTGAGAGACTAGGAAATTGAAACTTTAAATTTGCTAGTCCTGTCTGGCACACAACACTGTCTGTCTGTCTGTCTGTCTGTCTGTCTGTCTGTCTGTCTGTCTGTCTGTCTGTCTGTCTGTCTGTCTGTCTGTCTGTCTGTCTGTCTGTCTGTCTGTCTGTCTGTCTGTCTGTCTGTCTGTCTGTCTGTTTAACTAGGTGGAGTGAGAGAGTGGCCTTACTCTGTCTCTTTCATACACGCACAGAAACATACACAGACAAAGGTTTTCATAGTAGTTTAATTTAGCAGACAGGCAGGTGAAGGGTGACACTGTGCAGTGCTGGGGTCACCCATTCACCGCTGATTCAAATGGTAATACAGAGAGAGGGAGTGAGCGGAGAAGCGTCACATCTGTTCTCCCTGTTTGGATAAGACCTTGTGCAGCGATTAAAGGCTGTTTGCTCTGGTATCTGTGTGAGCGCCGTGTGTGAAAGCCCCGGCCCTCTCTGCATGTTGTCAGCCAGATTAACCCTAATGCATCAAAAAGCCCCCATTGGCCAGGGAACTGGGACAAGAGAAGCACTGCTCTGACTTCTCAATTAGAATGGCATGAACCCAGGCAGCACCGCTACGCAGCACCAGGCTATGCTACGCTAAACGCATAAGCACAGGCAGCCTGGACGCTAAGCTACTGCTAGGCTAACATAACTACTTCAGTGCCGCTCGCATTCACTTTCACTTACAGGAGACTGTAGGGGGGTGGGGGGCAGTAGTCACGGTACGGAATGCTCATTTTAATTTCCGATCATGGTTTAGTGCTAATCATTGCTTCAAAATATGTTTTTTTATTTTTTTTATCTGAACCGCCTTACGGTCGGATGCTGAGCAGTTGCCATACCAGGCGGTGATGCAACTGATCAGGATGCTCGCGATGGTGCAGCTGTTGAACTTTTTGAGTATCTGGGGACACATTCCAAATCTTTTCAGTCTCCTGAGGGGGAAAAGGTGTTGTCGTGCCCTCTTCATGACTGTCTTGGTGTGTTTGGACCCTGATAGTTTGTTGGTGATGTGGACACCAATGAACTTGAAACTCTCGACCCGCTCCGCTACAGCCCTGGCGATGTCAATGGGGGCGTGTTCGGCCCTCCTATTCCTGTAGTCTAAGATCAGCTCCTTTGTCTTGCTCATGTCAAGGGAGATGTTGTCCTGGCACCACACTGCCAGGTATCTGACCTCCTCCCTATAGGCTTTCTCATCGTTTTCGGTGATCAGGCCTGGTTGTGAACCAAAGCTAGTGGTAGCCTAGCAGCTATCCCTTTCATCCCCTCAGCCTCACCTGTTCTGTCCTGGTGTTGATATTGATGGGGGAAAAGAAAGAGATAGAGGCATTAACTTACTGCTTGCATGTGCATGCATGCTTGTGTGTGTGTGTGTTTGCATTGATGTATTGTTATGTTTGGTTGATGGTGGGGCGGTGGCAGGGGGATGGGTAAAGGAACAAATATAAAAACAACCTCCCCTCCCCTCCTCTCTCCCTACCTCTTGTTATTTCTCTCTCATTGATCAACAGTGTAGCAGCGATAGCCTGAAGGAGGCAGTGATTGTCAGCAGTGGTCAGACTGGCCCATCTTAATGTCAGCCTCGGAAACCAGGGGGCAGCAGAGCTAAGGCAGACACTAGCTCCAGACGCCAGCTCCAGGCTGCTCCGCACCCGTTTGATACCACTGCTCCTTTGTGGGAGAAGCTCTGTTTTTTTCCTCCCGTCTTCTTCCCTCGTTTGGTTCTGAACGCAACTGTCTGCATCTAATTGCCCTGGGGGATTTTATTATCAATTCCTTGCCTGTGATTTTGGGCTGTCTTTCTTTCGATCATGTTTTTATGAATATATGAAACTGAAGCAAGGGAACTGGGATTGATGTGTGGAAGAGGCAGATTCTGTATCCGTTTGGGCAGATAGGTGGCAGCCTTCTCTCTTTCTCTCGCTCTGTCTCTCACTATCGCTCTCTCTCTCTCGCTCACTCTATATCCCTCTTGCTTTCTCTTCTTTCTCTGTTTGTTCAATGTTCACACAGAATCACAGGGCTGCAAATTAACCTGTCACTTCATCATTTGACAATATCTTCATTTTTATTCATTAGGACTTGGGCCTACCCTGGCTACGTATTTCCCTGGCTACGTCTTGCCTCGGCTCTTGTCTTCTCCTCTTTCTTCTTGATCCCTCCCTACGTCCCCTCTTTCGTCTCTCTCCCTTTCTCCCTGTCTGCTGTGTGTGGACGATAGAGCCTAGCAGTAGCTGCATTAGCCCTTGTTAGCGTAGCATAGCATCGCACTACTACAGATGCTGCTAGTGTAGTGTGAGGGGGCAGGGGAGAACAGAACAGAGGGTGTATGTATAGGAGGCAGAGAGCTCTGTAATCTGTCCTCCACGGTGTGGACAGCTACAGTAACCAGATGAATGCACAGCCATCAGGGGGAGCTTGGCAGGGTGTTTGCCCAGATCAAGGCCAGACTCTGGAGGGTTGGAGAGATATCAGACACATGGGGCCTATGGAAATGGAAGGCTTTGTCCCTGAAAGAGCTCTCGCCCTCCTGAGACCACATACTGTACAGATGAGATGGGTGGTGTCCTTACCTCCCTCTCTTTCTCGCTTTCTTTCTTCCCTCCCTCCATTTCTATTATCTCATGGAAACCTACGTTTCAGGGTAGCGTTTTGAGAATGTATTTATATTGTGGGGGGCAGAAGAGAACCAGGAGACCAATGTTTGCTGTGTCATTTTCTAAAAAGGTTTTCAGAGTAAATGTGGTGCAGCGTGTATTTTATTGTTACTTCATTGCTTCAACTATTTATTGTACTGTGTATTGGGCCTAATTCTTATAGGGTGTATGTAGTATTGCTGTTAGGTCTCAGTTCTCTGTGGGTTATTTGAGAAGGCAATAGAAAGCATCAGATTGACTAATAATCTTATATCATTAATATATTATCACACTGAGTGGCTAGAACAGCAGAGGAGTACTGCTTTAGCTTAGCAGGCCGAGGTGGAGAGTAGAGGGGCTGGAGAGAATAATAACACAAACAGTTCACTGGGGTTAACACAAAATGGAGGGATGTGTGTGTGCATCCCTATGTATGTGTACCGACTCTGCTGCACTCTTAAAGAATCCACAAAACCATAGTAGGTAGTCCAACCAGGTAAGTTCCCCCATGCCATACTCTACTGTGTTACTAGCCTACTACAGAATAAGGCATTCTTGAATTTGTTGTTTGATTATGATATTTTTCTTTACATATGTGTGTAATATTAATCTGACTCAATTTGAATATTCCATAAAAAAGAATGAGATTTTTTTAGATTATTTGTTGGATCTGTACCTCTTCCTATGCCTCTTAGCATGTGTGGATCAGAGTCAGCACAACACAGGGGAGGCAGGGCAGTGTTTGCCCAGAGATGAAGCTCTTAGTGTGAGCAGACTGAGGACGGAGAGGGGGGGTGTGCGGAGCTGCTATCCTGGAGATTACAGAGGTCCTTCACCATCTCTCTCCACATGAAGGGTTTTCAGCTTCCCACTACCCTGGCTGTGACTCTCTGAACTCAGGAAGCCTCTCTCAGTGTGTGTGTGTGTGTGTGTGTGTGTGGCCTGCACTCTCGCTGATAGGTAATGGCAGCATAAACTTTTCACCCCTCTCTGTGGTTGGAGCTGGCTAATGTAGTGCTCCACTGTGAACCCCTCTCTGTGGTTGGAGCTGGCTAATGTAGTGCTCCACTGTGAACCCCTCTCTGTGGTTGGGGCTGGCTAATGTAGTGCTCCACTGTGAACCCCTCTCTGTGGTTGGAGCTGGCTAATGTAGTGCTCCACTGTGAACCCCTCTCTGTGGTTGGAGCTGGCTAATGTAGTGCTCCACTGTGAACCCCTCTCTGTGGTTGGGGCTGGCTAATGTAGTGCTCCACTGTGAACCCCTCTCTGTGGTTGGAGCTGGCTAATGTAGTGCTCCACTGTGAACCCCTCTCTGTGGTTGGAGCTGGCTAATGTAGTGCCCCACTGTGAACCCCTCTCTGTGGTTGGAGCTGGCTAATGTAGTGCTCCACTGTGAACCCCTCTCTGTGGTTGGAGCTGGCTAATGTAGTGCTCCACTGTGAACGCATGCGCCAAACCATGTGTGTGTGACAGACTATAAGAGAGATAAGGGGAGTTCACTGGGATTTACCTCAAGCTCAGTCAGGAATACTCATTTCACTAGTCAATTTAAACTCTTAGTTCCACAGATTTGCGACTGAACTAAGAGATGTTATTCACATGTATCTCAGATTAGCCCCACATTTCCAAAGTGTACCCTCAATTGGTATTGAATACATTTGATCAATTATGTATATAAAATATAGATATATTTTTTCTCCCACATACAAGAAAGGAGTTGATCAATGTGACATGTTTGTGTGTACTGTGCACTTATTTGTTTATGATCAAGTTTTTATAAGTGAAGGTGTGTTTGTGCGTGTGCATGTGAATACAGTGTGTGCCTGTGTCTAATAGAGATGGGGAGTGAATGCAGCTTTCCATTTATAGGTCCTTTAATGGGCTGTGTAGAATCTTTAGCAGTAGCACGCACGTCTCAAGCCCTTCCTTATGGTTGATTGCACTTTGAGTCCTTTTCGCCTGAAAACCAAGCTCATTGCAGCCAGAAGAACCTCCCACAAGTTGTCCTTGTGCATCGAAGTAGATTCTGCACCCCAACACCTTTTCACACGAATATTTGTGATGGGTCTGTTCTGCGGACAGAGTTTCTGTTCTCCCCCTTTGTTTCTGCGTTTGATGTAATGGAGGCAACTACAGAAAGGAGAGCAGGGAGAGTGTGTGAAAATGGTAGTTAAGTGGGCTTAAGGGGTGCTTCAGTACTTTCTGAAAGGCTGGGCCTCTGAATGGCCTCTCAGACTGCTGAGCTGCAGTGTAGTAAACAAGACCGGTCCAGCACAAAGATGTGCCTCAAATGACCCCACCCCACTGACTCCCCCATGACATCTGGCCAATCCCAGGAAGATCTGGATCTCCCCTCTCCTCCTCCACTTCACTCACACATTTTCTCCCCCATATATTTTTTCTTTTTTTGGGGGGGGGGGGGCTACCCTCATCCCCAGTGCCTGGGCAGTTCAACTCTTTTGTTTGCTTAATTGCGATGTGTATAATATGCTAGTCTCTCGGAGGTCCGCGCAAGACAATTAGACAATCCAGCAAATTTAATGAGACACTGCCAGTCGACCACAATCCCCTCTGCCTTAAGATACACCCTGGTCCATTGGCACTGACAGTGGGGGGGATTTGGGCTGCCCCTGTGTTTGTTTTGTGTACATGTGAGTCTTAGGGAGTGTAGGTTGCCTGAATAAATAAAATGAAAGGTGTTTTGTTTTCAATTTAGCTTTGTTTTTTTGTGATTCCCATGGCTTCTACCGATCCAGTGGAGAATTCCTGGGAATGGGCAAGTAATGAGCAGTGATGATCCCCGGCACCCAGGGATTGGAAGGAGCACTTCACATTGTCATTCCCGTAAGCAGGAGGGACGGCCGTTGGGCCTCAGTGACTGATGGACCCTGAGGTGGAACGCCACTGGCCTCACGTCAGACACAGATAAAGACAGCCAGACCAAATGGGAAATATTAATAATCCATTCATTATATGTCTTCGCTCTTAGTCGCATGAAGATGAATTAATAACTGCACTTCACCGTAGTCAAGTGATCTTAATTCACAAGCTCAAATCTACACTCACATGAAGTTGTGAAGGGCAGTGTTTTTTCACCTGCTCTCCTATTTTCTCACTAATAACACTGTTACAACAAAAGACTGTGTTATTACGTCTGCAACCCAGAAGAAAGGAAATGAGAAAAGGACGGGTTGCCGTCGCCTGACACCCCACGATTAATCTTCCAGTAAGCGTTGTCAGCCAGAAACGGACACAAATGGATCACTCACATTAACCGGGGGAGTGTAGGTAAGGGCTTTAACAAGCGTTTACCAGAGTCCATTTTCTCACTAATGAAGATGGGAATAAGCGACCTCAGATAAAAGCCCTGCCAGCGTGTACTTAAAGGTCTGTCGTCTCGCTGAAGAGGAGAAGGAGGAGGAGGAATTAAATCAAAAATTATTTGTCACATGCGCCAAATAGAACTGGTGTAGACTTTACCGTGAAACGCTTGCGTACGAGATCTTCGCAACGATGCAGAGTTTACAAATAAAACTAAAATAACACAAGAATGGAGCGATATACAGGGACTACCAGTACCAGATCAATCAGATTAATGTGCAGAGGTATTTGAGGTACATATGTTCAGTACCAGTCAAAAGTTTGGATTCCTACTCATTTGAGGGTTTTTCTTTAGTTTTACTATGAAATAACACATATGGAATCATGTAGTAACCAAAGAAGTGTTAAACAAATCTAAATATTTGTGATATTTGAGATTCTTCAAAGTAGCCACCCTTTGCCTAGATGGCATCTTTGCATACTCTTGGCATTTTCTCAACCAGCTTCATGTGGAATGCTTTTCCAACAGTCTTGAAGGAGTTCCCACATATGAGGAGCACTTGTTAGCTGTGTTTCCTTCACTCTGCGGTCCAACTCATCCCAAACCATCTCAATTGGGTTGAGGTCAGGTGATTGTGGAGGCCATGTCATCTGATGCAGCACCATCACATGACGTATCACTGCTGAATGCTGTGGTAGCCATGCTGGTTAAGTGTGCCTTGAATTCTAAATAAATCACTGACAGTGTTACCAGCAAAGCACCATCACACCAACTCCTCCATGCTTCATGGTGGGAACCACTACTCTGCGTCTCACACAGACACGTCCGTTGGAACCAAAAATCTCAAATTTGGACAGATTTCCACTGGTCAAATGTCCATTGCTCATGTTTCTTGGCCCAACCAAGTCTCTTTCTTCTTATTGGTGTCCTTTAGTAGGGGTTTCTTCGCAGCAATTCAACCATGAAGGCCTGATTCATGCAATCTTCTCTCAACGGTTGATGTTGACTGTCTTTTACTTGAATACTCTGAAGCATTTATTTGGGATGCAATCTGAGGTGGTTAACTCTAATGAACTTATCCTCTGCAGCAGAGGTAACTTTGGGTCTTTCTTTCCCGTGGCAGTCCTCATGAGAGCCAGTTTCATCATAGCGCTTGATGGTTTTTGCGACTGCACTTGAAGAAACGTTCAAAGTTCTTGACATTTTCTGGATTGACTGACCTTCATTTCTTAAAGTAATCATGGACTGTAGTTTCTCTTTGCTTATTTGAGCTGTTCTTGCCATAATATGGACTTGTTATTTTACCAAATAGGGCTATCTTCTGAATACCACCCCTACCTTGTCACAACACAATTTATTGGCTCAAACACATTAAGAAATTAATTCCACAAATTAATTTCCAAGAGTGTGCAAAGCTACTTTGAAGAATCTCAAATATGAAATATATTTTGATTTGTTTAACACTTTTTTTGGTTACTATATGATTCCATATGTGTTATTTCATAGTTTTGATGTCTTCACTATTATTCTACAATGTAGAAAAATTTGTAAAAATAAAGAAAAACCCTTGAATGAGTATGTGTGTCTAAACTTTTGACTGGTACTGTACATGAAGGCAGTAAGTTCTGGGTAAGTTCCACATTTTATTTTTAATTTCATTTGTATTTTATTTTACCTTTATTTATCTAGGCAAGTCAGTTAAGAACAAATTCTTATTTTTAATGACGGCCTAGGAACAGTGGGTTAACTGCCTTGTTCAGGGGCAGAATGACAGATTTGTACCTTGTTAGCTCGGGGATTTGATCTTACAACCTTTCGGTTACTAGTCCAACGCTCTAACCACTAGGCTACACCGCCCCACATCTGGATTGTGCTTGTTTTTTTCTACAGAAAATTCTTCAATGATAACCAACTTAATTGGTTGTTGATCATTGCTAGACAGCCATTTTCTGGTCTTGCCATAGATTTCCAAGTAGATTTAAGTCAAAATTATAACTATTTTTGGTAAGCAACTCTTCTTGGTAAGCAACTCCAGTGTAGATTTGGCCTGGTGTTTTAGGTTTTTGTCCTGCTGAAAGGTGAATTCATCTCCCAGTGTCTGGTGGAAAGCAGAATGAACCAGGTTTTCCTCTGTCAGGGGTGTCGTAAAGGACATACCAAGGCACAGCGGGTATCGTGCTCATCTTCTTTTATTAAATTTTAAGAGAACACTTAAACAAAAATAAACTAACGCCAAACAACAGTTCCGTAAGGACACAAGGACTATACGAAAAACAACCACCCACAAAACCCAAAGGAAAACAGGCTGCCTAAGTATGGCTTCCAATCAGAGACAACGAAAGACACCTGCCTCTGATTGGAAACCACACTCGGCCAAACCTGGAAAACGGAACATAGAAAATGAAAACTAGAACCAAATTCCCCTAGACCAAAAACCCCAAAACACACAAAACAAACACTGACCATACTACAATGACAAAAGACCCCTTTACTGGTCAGGACGTGACAGTACCCCCCCTCCCCCTCAAAGGTGCAGACCATGACTGCACCTCAAAACAAAACAAAAACACAAAACAACCCAAAACCTAAAGGGAGGGAAGGGAGGGTGGCGGTCCCTGTGCTACACCCCCCCTTCCCAATCCTCCCACTACGGAGGTGGCTCTGGCTCTGGGCGTAGCTCCCGTTCAGAAGACTCTGGGCTGCGCGGCATCGCTGGAGGCCCCGGGCTGAGAGGCGTCGCTGGAGGCCTCCTGCGTGGAGCTGGGACCGGTCTCCCAGGACTGGGTGCACAGAGCAGGCACGGGGCACAATGGGCCGTGGAGGCGCACCGGCGGTCTGGAACTCAGGGCTGGCACACCCCGTCCTGGCTGAGTGGTCACTGTAGCCCGGCATGGGCGGAGCGCTGGCACAGGGCGAACTGGGCTGTGCTGGAGAGTCAGGGCTGCCGTGCGTAGAGCAGGCGCAGGTTAAGCTGGACCGAGGAGACGCACTGGTGGCCAGATGCGCTGCGCCGGCGCACTTCTCCCTGGCTGCCGGCCAGCTCTCGCCCGGCAACGCTGCGGAGCCCGTACTGACCGCACCGGACTGTGCGTGCGTATGGGCGACACCGGGCGCATTTCTGCGTAGCTCGGTGCTCTCCTCGTCACCCGCTCCCCACGGTAAGCATGGGGAGTTGGCTCAGGACTCCGCCCAACTCCCCGTGTGCCCCCCCCAAAAAAATTGGGTGCTGCCTCTCGCACTTGCCTTTGGGCCTATACAGCGCCTCATAATAGCGCCGCTCTGCCTTCGCTGCCTCCAGTTCCGCCTTCGGTCGCCGGTACTCCCCAGCCTGCCTCCAGGGTCCTTTCCCGTCTAAGATCTCCTCCCACGTCCATGACTCCAAATACTTATCCTCCTTCCGCTGCTTGGTCCTTCTTTGGTGGGTGGTTCTGTCAGAGGCGTCGTAAAGGACAGACCAAGGTGCAGCAGGTATTGTGCTCATCTTCTTTTATTTAATTTTAAGAGAACACTTAAACAAAAATAAACTAACGCCAAACAACAGTTCCGTAAGGACACAAGGACTGTACGAAAAACAACCACCCACAAAACCCAAAGGAAAACAGGCTGCCTAAGTATGGCTTCCAATCAGAGACAACGAAAGACACCTGCCTCTGATTGGAAACCACACTCGGCCAAACCTGGAAAACGGAACATAGAAAATGAAAACTAGAACCAAAATCCCCTAGACCATAAACCCCATAACACACAAAACAAACACCCCCTGCCACGCCCTGACCATACTACAATGACAAAAGACCCCTTTACTGGTCAGGACGTGACATCCTCTATTATTTTGCCTGTGCTCCGCTCCATTCCGTTTCTTTTCTTATCCTGAAAAAATCCCCAGTCCTTAAAATTTACAAGCATTCCCATAACAGGATGCAGCCACCAGAATGCTTGAAAATATGGAGAGTGGTACTCAGTAATGTGTTGTATTGGATTTGCCCCAGACATAACACTTTGTTTTCAGGACAAAAAGTGAATTGCTTTACCACATTTTTTGCAGTGTTACTTGAGTGCCTTTTTGCAAACAGGATGCATGTTTTGGAATATTTTTTATTTTCAACTTTTCCTTCTTTCACTCTGTCATTTAGGTTAGTATTGTAGAATAACTACAATTTTGTTGATCCATCCTCAGTTTTGTCCTATCAGAGCCATTGAACTCTGTAACTGTTTGAAAGTCACCATTGGCCTCATGATGAGATCCCTGAATGGTTTCTTTCCTCTCCAGCCACTTAGGAAGGATGCCTGTATCTTTGTAGTGATTGGGTGTATTGATGAACCAGCCAAAGTGTAATAATTATCTTCACTATGCTCAAAGGGATATTGGGTGTCTGATTTTTTTTTTTTACCCATCCACCAATAGGTGCCCTTCTTTGCGAGACATTGGAAATCCTCCCTGGTCTTTGTGGTCGAATCTGTGTTTACAATAATTGTATGTGTGGGGTACGGAGATGAGGTAGTCATTCAAAAATCATGTTAAACACTATTATTGTCCATGCAACTTATTATGTGACTTAAGCACATTTTTACTCCTTAACTCATTTGGGCTTGCCATAACAAAGGGGTTGAATACTTATTGACGCAAGACATTTCATCTTTAAATGTTTTATTAATTTGTAATGGGGTATTGTGTGCAGTCCAGTGACAAAAATGCCAGAAACAATTTCATCCATTTTATATTCAGGCAGTAACACAACAACTATGTGGAAAAAGTCAAGGGGTATGAATACTTTCTGAAGGCACTGTATGTGTTTTTGTGTTCTGTCGGTATGCCTGTGTGTGGGGTTTTTGTGTGGGAGTGTCAATGTAGTGTGTGTGTGTGTG
The DNA here is from genome assembly GCF_965601325.2 of Salmo salar. NCBI lineage: Eukaryota > Metazoa > Chordata > Actinopteri > Salmoniformes > Salmonidae > Salmo > Salmo salar. Next base: position 36,212,422 of record NC_138314.1, read on the forward strand.
TGTGTGTGTGTGTGTGTGTGTGTGTGTGTGTGCGTGTGTGTACAGTATATGGTGTGTGTGTATATATAGTCTAGTGAGTGTGTACATGGTGTGTATATATAGTCTAGTGAGTGTGTACATGGTGTGTGTATATAGTCTAGTGAGTGTGTATATGGTGTGTATATATTGTCTAGTGATTGTGTACATGTTGTGTATATATAATCTAGTGAGTGTGTACATGGTGTGTATATATAGTCTAGTGAGTGTGTATATGGTGTGTATATATAGTCTAGTGAGTGTGTATATATAGTCTAGTGATTGTGTATATATATATAGTCTAGTGAGTGTGTTTATTGTGTGTACCGTAATTTCCGGACTATTAAGCACACCTGAATATAAGCCGCACCCACTGAATTAAAAAAAATATATTATTTTGAACATAAATAAGCCGCACATGTCTATAAGCCGCAGGTGCCTACCGGTACATTGAAACAAATTAACTTTACACAGGCTTTAACGAAACACGGCTTGTAACAAAAATAAATAGGCTTTAACGAAACACGGCTTGTAACAAAAATAAATAGGCTTTAATGAAACACGGCTTGTAACAAAAAATAAAACATTTGCAGTAAGCTTTAGTTGTCTTTTTGCACTGAGTCAATTCCTCACGCTGCTGTTTCCAACGTCTTATCATCGACTCATTAAGACCAAGCTCCCGTGCAGCAGCTCTATTTCCTTTTCCAACAGCCAGATCAATCGCCTTCAACTTGAAAGCTGTATCATATGCATTTCTCCGTGTCTTTGCCATGATGAGGGTGACAAAATGACTACCGTAATCAGAATGATGGGAAGTTTGAGAGCGCTCGATTTAATCTAAACAGTAAACAAAAAAGTTGTTTGACCTTAACCCGTTCGGCAATTTCATTGGTCTAATGAAAGCTTCATGCCACCAAAAAACTGAGCACGTCACAGAATGTTTTTTTTTAAAGAATAAAAAATTGAAAGTGGGAAAAATCCATATATTAGCCGCGTCATTGTTTAAGCCGCGAGGTTCAAAGCGGGGGAAAAAAGTTGAGGCTTACAGTCCGGAATTGACGGTGTATATAGTCTAGTGAGTGTGTACATGGTGTGTATATATAGTCTAGTGAGTGTGTACATGGTGTGTATATATAGTCTAGTGAGTGTGTACATGGTGTGTATATATAGTCTAGTGAGTGTGTACATGGTGTGTATATATAGTCTAGTGAGTGTCTACATGGTGTGTATATATAGTCTAGTGAGTGTGTACATGGTGTGTATATATAGTCTAGTGAGTGTGTACATGGTGTGTATATATAGTCTAGTGAGTGTCTACATGGTGTGTATATATAGTCTAGTGAGTGTGCATATGGTGTGTATATATAGTCTAGTGAGTGTGTACATGGTGTGTATATATAGTCTAGTGAGTGTGTATATGGTGTGTATATATAGTCTAGTGAGTGTGTATATATAGTCTAGTGAGTGTCTATATGGTGTGTATATATAGTCTAGTGAGTGTGTACATGGTGTGTATATATAGTCTAGTGAGTGTGTACATGGTGTGTATATATAGTCTAGTGAGTGTGTACATGGTGTGTATATATAGTCTAGTGAGTGTGTATATGGTGTGTATATATAGTCTAGTGAGTGTGTATATATAGTCTAGTGAGTGTCTATATGGTGTGTATATATAGTCTAGTGAGTGTGTACATGGTGTGTATATATAGTCTAGTGAGTGTCTATATGGTGTGTATATATAGTCTAGTGAGTGTGTACATGGTGTGTATATATAGTCTAGTGAGTGTGTATATGGTGTGTATATATAGTCTAGTGAGTGTGTATATATAGTCTAGTGAGTGTGTACATGGTGTGTATATATAGTCTAGTGAGTGTGTACATGGTGTGTATATATAGTCTAGTGAGTGTGTACATGGTGTGTATATATAGTCTAGTGAGTGTGTATATGGTGTGTATATATAGTCTAGTGAGTGTGTATATAGTCTAGTGAGTGTCTATATGGTGTGTATATATAGTCTAGTGAGTGTGTACATGGTGTGTATATATAGTCTAGTGAGTGTGTATATGGTGTGTATATATAGTCTAGTGAGTGTGTATATATAGTCTAGTGAGTGTCTATATGGTGTGTATATATAGTCTAGTGAGTGTGTACATGGTGTGTATATATAGTCTAGTGAGTGTCTATATGGTGTGTATATATAGTCTAGTGAGTGTGTATATATAGTCTAGTGAGTGTCTATATGGTGTGTGTATATAGTCTAGTGAGTGTGTACATGGTGTGTATATATAGTCTAGTGAGTGTCTATATGGTGTGTATATATAGTCTAGTGAGTATGTATATGGTGTGTATATATAGTCTAGTGAGTGTGTATATATAGTCTAGTGAGTGTCTATATGGTGTGTGTATATAGTCTAGTGAGTGTGTATATGGTGTGTATATATAGTCTAGTGAGTGTGTATATATAGTCTAGTGAGTGTCTATATGGTGTGTATATATAGTCTAGTGAGTGTGTACATGGTGTGTATATATAGTCTAGTGAGTGTCTATATGGTGTGTATATATA
>NC_138314.1:36220000-36362500 GCF_965601325.2 Salmo salar
CAGTCAAGGACCTAGTTTTGATGTATTTTGAAATATTCTACTGGTGGTAGGGATGGACTACTTAGGCCTATATTGTAGTATACTATGAATACTACAAACCTTGTCCCTGCTTCCAGACATACTGTGGTGTGCAGACCTTTGTATTACATATATAATTAGTTACCATTATTTGAGGTTAAAGTCAGGCATGAGAACTCCTGAGGTCGCTTGTCTTTCCACTGGCCTAACACTGTTGATAAGTTACTGAGCCGGTCCCTTCAACAGTTGGTAAGAGGGTGTTCCAGCTAGAAGGATATGCGGGACATTGAGTCAAACCACAACTAAAAAATGTATCTTGTTTCTGGTGCGCCGTGGACGTCATTACAGCGATAGCGGTGCTCGCTGACCCCGAGTTTGACGACACCAGGAGAGGCTCAGTCCGGTCTGTTTGTCTCTCTATCACGCCACACACTCTCCGTCTTCTGTGTCGGAGACGCCATTTTACCTTTTTCCATCCGCCTCCTCCCTCCTCCTCCGCCCCATGCCCAAACATTTTTAATTATATCTTCTCTCAAGTATTGCGTCTCTGTAACCAAGGAGCTGACATTGATGCATGTGCTGATAAATCCGCAAACACTGGGAACGAGATTAACAAAGATTTTGAGGAAAGGGTGACAGCTAATTTTGCTCAGTGGTCCGCGTCTCGTTCAGAAGTTATGTTTTTGATAGAGCGCCACGTCGTTTCACGCCGGGGAGCTCGACGCTAATGGGAGGAGTTCCGCGGCATTTGCACTTTTTTGATTGGTTTTCTTTCCTCACTCCCCCTTCTCTCTCCCCCTCTCCCTCTCTCTCCCTCCCCCTCTCCCTTTCTCTGTCTCTCTCGCTCTTGCCCCCACAGAGCATTTTGCTTGCTTGTCTTGCTCTCCTCTTTTGATTGTGCATTCTTAAGTTAGAATAACATATTCCCAAAATTTGCTATAACTTGCTTGATTTGAAGCTTCTTTAAAGAGTACCTGTGGTCACACATAGATGAATAAAGAGTTAACAGGCCAACCTACTGAAATCATTCCCTAAAAGGGATACTGGCATTGAAGCCCTTAATCTACTTCCCTGGAGTCAGATAAACTCGTAGACATAAACTCAGCAAAAAAGGAAACATCCTCTCACTGTCAACTGCGTTTATTTAAGGAAAACTTAACATGTGTAAATATTTGTATGAACATAACAAGATTAAACAACTGAGACATAAACTGAACAAGTTCCACAGACATGTGACTAACAAATGGAATAATGTGTCCCTGAACAAAGGGGGGTCAAAATCAAAAGTAACAGTCAGTATCTGGTGTGGCCACCAGCTGCATTAAGTACTGCAGTGCATCTCCTCCTCATGGACTGCACCAGATTTGCCAGTTCTTGCTGTGAGATGTTACCCAACTCTTCCACCAAGGCACCTGCAAGTTCCCGGACATTTCTGGGGGGAATGGCCCTAGCCCTCACCCTCCGATCCAACAGGTCCCAGACATGCTCAATGGGATTGAGATCCGGGCTCTTTGCAGGCCATGGCAGAACACTGACATTCCTGTCTTGCAGGAAATCACGCACAGAATGAGCAGTATGGCTGGTGGCATTGTCATGCTGGAGGGTCATGTCAGGATGAGCCTGCAGGAAGGGTACCACATGAGGGAGGAAGATGTCTTCCCTGTAACGCACAGCGTTGAGATTTCCTGCAATGACAACAAGCTCAGTCCGATGATGCTGTGACACACCGCCCCAGACCTTGACGGACCCTCCACCTCCAAATCAATTCCGCTCCAGAGTACAGGCCTCGGTGTAACGCTCATTCCTTCGACGATAAACGCGGATCCGACCATCACCCCTGGTGAGACAAAACCGTGACTCGTCAGTGAAGGGCACTTTTTGCCAGTACTGTCTGGTCCAGCGATGGTGGGTTTGTGCCCATAGGCGACGTTGTTGCCGGTGATGTCTGGTGAGGACCTACCTTACAACAGGCCTACAAGCCCTTAGTCTAGCCTCTCTCAGCCTATTGCGGACAGTCTGAGCACTGATGGAGGGATTGTGCGTTCCTGGTGCAACTCGGGCAGTTATTGCCATCCTGTCCCGCAGGTGTGATGTTCGGATGTACCGATCCTGTGAAGGTGTTGTTACACATGGTCTGCCACTGTGAGGACGATCAGCTGTCTATCCTGTCTCCCTGTAGTGCTGTCTTGGGCGTCTCACAGTACGGACATTGCAATTTATTGCCCTGGCCACATCTGCAGTCCTCATGCCTCCTTGCAGCATGCCCAAGGCACGTTCACGCAGATGAGCAGGGACCCTGGGCATCTTTCTTTTGGTGTTTTTCAGAGTCAGTAGAAAGGCCTCTTTACTGTCCTTAGTTTTCATAACGGTGACCTTAATTGCCTACAGTCTGTAAGCTGTTAGTGTCTTAGCGATCGTTCCACCGGTGCATGTTCATTAATTGTTTATGGTTAATTTGAACACGCATGGGAAACAGTGTTTAAACCCTTTACAATGAAGATCTGTGAAGTTATTTTTATTAATTATCTTTGAAGGACAGGGTCCTGAAAAAGGGACTTTTCTTTTTTTTTGCTGAGTTTGTGGTATATGTTAAAGACATGGGCTGTAGATGGTGAAAACATGGGCTGTAGATGGTGAAGACATGTGCTGTAGATGGTAAAGACATGGGCTGTAGATGGTAAAGACATGGCATGTAAATGGTAAAGACATGGCATGTAAATGGTAAAGACATGGGCTGTAAATGGTAAATCAGGGGTTCATTGTCCTATCTCCTCTATCTGTGTAGGATTGTGTTGTAGACACGTGTCTGTCTGATCTTTTTGCTACATCTAATGGGGACTTCGTTGTGGAGTTCGTGGCGTGGCACACCATCGGCCCTATTGTCTCTCAACCTCTTGTCAGCATACGTAGAAGTGATATACACTCTCAGGCAGATAACAGTCATTCCTGCCACAGTTGATTCCCCATATTTTCATCTGAGAAAGGCCTCCTCCCCCTCTTTCTCTTCCTCGTCCTTCTCCCCCTCCTGCTTCTCCACCCTCTCATCAACCAATTTAGTGTCTGTATGGCAGAAACATCTTGTAGTTTTCACTTGTTATTTTTTGTACCCTTCCTTTTTTGTCTAAATGTTTTCTCCTTTTACCGCCTCCCCTCTCAGAGTCGGCTCCCCTGTCTTCATTTGCAGGCAGCTGACAGCTTCTTTCACTTTTCTTTGTCCATTTTTTTCTCTCTTTTTTTTCCATCAGTCCCTCTCCATCTGCTTTCGCTTTTGTTTGCTCCGGTCCTCTCTCATCCCAACTTGATAATGAGGAATGTGGTGTGACCCTGACCTCCGTCGGCATGGTTACGACCCCTGATCCTACCATGTGACCCCCAGTCCCCATTTTGACAGCTTGATTAATTACCTAGTGTTATGATTTATGAGAAAGCGGTATGTAAAAATAATAGACAACAGGTGGTATTTTCTTTTTTTTTATAGTTCTAGGGGTGTTGGTGTGATGGGGGGGGGGGTTATTTTACGACTGCCTTGCACGCTTAATTGCGTTCAACCTCTCTGGGAATGTCCGGGGTTAATAGGAAAATGTCTGCCACTCCATGCTTGGTTTATTTTGTTGTTACCAGGAAGACTCTTCTACATGTTTGTGTACGTGTATTCCCCTTTGTAGAGGATGAAGAGGATTGCAGAATATTTGCGTAGCTCCATATGTGTGCTTTCATGTACTAAGCCATGTGTTAAGACACTGGAAAAGACTCTGCATTACAAGGACACCTATACGTGTTGGTTACCATGGTACCATGGTTATCATGTTCCATACAGCTAGCATGACTTGAAGCCTGGTACATACACTTACTACTGCAGAAAGCAAGCTACATTTTTCTTACCTACAGTTTTATATGGGCACACACACACACACAAAATCAACAACCCCGGCAGGACCACCAGCCCCCCCTCTCAGGCCTCAATAACAGGGCAGAGGTCAAGGGATTCCACTTTAACCCCTAACCCCTGAAGGTCACCCAGGGCCTGTGGTGTTCACTAAGATTAATACCCGGGCCTGGACACTGGGAGCTTATCGTTCACCCAGACAGGCCCATATTACAGAGAGATGACATTGGCTGCTCACACCCCTAGTCCTAACATACCTAGCCCTAACAAACCTGCTCGAGCCCTAACATACTGCCCCTAGCCCTAACATACCTAGCCCTAACATACCTAGCCCTAACATACTGCCTCTAGCCCTAACACACCTAGCCCTAACATACCTAGCCCTAACATATACTGCCCCTAGCCCTAACATAACTCGCCCTAACATACTGCCTCTAGCCCTAACACACCTAGCCCTAACATACTGCCCCTAGCCCTAACATACCTAGCCCTAACATACCTAGCCCTAACATACTGCCTCTAGCCCTAACATACCTAGCCCTAACATACTGCCCCTAGCCCTAACATACCTAGCCCTAACATACTGCCCCTAGCCCTAACATACCTAGCCCTAACATACCTGCACGAGCCCTAACATACTGCCCCTAGCCCTAACATATCTAGCCCTAACATACCTAGCCCTAACATACTGCCCCAAGCCCTAACATACCTAGCCCTAACATACTGCCCCTAGCCCTAACATACCTAGCCCTAACATACCTAGCCCTAACATACTGCCCCAAGCCCTAACATTCCAAGTCCTAACATACTGCCCCTAGCTTTAACATACTGCCCCTAGCCCTAACATACAGTTGAAGTCGGAAGTTGGCATACACTTAAGTTGGAGTCATTAAAACTCGTTTTTCAACCACTCCACAAATTACTTGTTAACAAGTTTTGGAAAGTTGGTTAGGACATCTTCTTTGTGCATGACACAAGTCATTTTTCCAACAATTGTTTACAGACAGATTATTTAATTTATAATTCACTGTATCACAATTCCAGTGGGTCAGAAGTTTACATACACTAAGTTGACTGTGCCTTTAACAGCTTGGAAAATTCCAGAAAATTATGTCATGGCTTTAGAGGCTTCTGATAGGCTAATTGACATCATTTGAGTCAATTGGAGGTGTAACTGTGGATGTATTTCAAGGCCTTCCTTCAAACTCAGTGCCTCTTTGCTTGACATCATGAGGAAATCAAAAGAAATCAGCCAAGACCTCAGAATTATTTTTCTCCAAACACCTGAAGGTACCACGTTCACCTGTACAAACAATAGTACACATGTATAAACACCATGGGACCACTCAGCCGTCATACCGCTCAGGAAGGAGACGCGTTCTGTCTCCTAGAGATGAACGTACTTTGGTGCGAAAAGTGCAAATCAATCCCAGAACAACAGCAAAGGAGGAAACGGGTACAAAAGTATCTATATCCACAGTAAAACGAGTCCTATATCGACATAACCTGAAAGGCCGCTCAGCAAGGAAGAAGCCACTGCTCCAAAACCGCCTTAAAAAAAGCCAGACTACGGTTTGCAACTGCACATGGGGACAAAGATCGTACTTTTTGGAGAAAAGTCCTCCAAAATAGAACTTTTTGGCCATTATGACCATCGTTATGTTTGGAGGAAAAAGGGGGAGGCTTGCAAGCCGAAGAACACCATCCCAACCGTGAAGCACGGGGGTGGCAGCATCATGTTGTGGGGGTGCTTTGCTGCAGGAGGGACTGGTGCACTTCACAAAATAGATGGCATCATATATGGAAGCAACATCTTAAGACATCAGTCAGGAAGTTAAAGCTTGGTCATTATCTCTACTATTATTCTGACATTTCACATTCCTAAAATAATGTGGTGATCCTAACTGACCTAAAACAGGGAATTTTTACTGGGATTAAATGCCAGGAATTGTGAAAAACTGAGTTTAAATGTATTTGGCTAAGGTGTATGTAAACTTCCGACTTCAACTGTACCTAGCCCCTCTCTCCCCTGCCTCCCCCTCTCTTCCCTTCCTCACTCTCTCCCCCTGCCTACCCCTCTTTCCCCTGCCTCCCCCCTCTTCTCCTCTCTCTCTCCTGCCTCTCCTCCTTCCTCCCCCTCTTTCCCCCTTCCTGATAACTCTCACCCACTGCTTCTCCCCTCTCTACCCCTGCCTCCTGACTCTCTCCCTTGCCTCCCCCCTCTCTCCCCTTGCCTCCCCACCCTCTTACCCCCGGCCGTCTCCCCCTCTCAGCTGCAAGGCTCTGATTTATACATTAAATAGTTGGATAGGAAGGTAGGGGGCCACCTATCATTCCATGATCTATATCTCCCCTCGCCCTCATTAAAAATGGATGTGTATGGTGAGGAGAGGACAATATAGAATATATAAATCACAATGCTAATGGTGTAAGAGTGGGGATTTGTAATTATTTCTCACTAGCCCTGTACCTCAGTGTGTCTTTGCTCTTTATACTATGGCCTTACTGCTGTGTACTGTATGCATGTGGACCTCAGGTACAATCTATGGTACAGGCACCTACTGTAGGTGACTGATTTGCTACTGTTCTAGTGCCATACGAGGTAGGTTCTCCATGTAGAAAAAATAAGGAAATTAAGCGCTACACAATAGTAGGTCTTTGTAGATAAAAGTTGCTCTTTGGTAAAAGGGATAATTTGGTCATCAGACAACTGAAATGCCTTTATTTTTATGGCATGTTCAATGGAACCAAGATTTTTTAAACTCAGATTTTTTTGGGCTACAATGTTCAAAAGAAGACTGAATATTGATGACCAATTTACCCCTTTTACCAAAGCACATTCTATCTACAAAAAACGACTATTGTGGTTCTCTAGCATATTAGTAAGAATGACTCAATAACCTCTTACTTTCGGTTATTTGATAATGAAATCCTCTCCAAAATATCGCTATTTTTAAAACAAGCAAAACAAGGTGGTTGCAATTTCAGTTTAATCCACCAGAAAAGACAGAAAAAATATTATAAAAATGTTTATGGTTAAACTGAAATATACTAATTGATTAAAAAAAAAAATGTTTTGTTGAAAAATGTTTAAAAACGGTATAATCTTTGTGAATGATATCGTAAATAGGACTGGTGGAGTTATGCCACACATGCAGCTAACAAAAATATATGGAAATGTCTGCTCTATCCAAAATTGCAACAAACTGATTGCAGCATACCGCAAAAATGTATTTAATTTCCTGCAATTATGTAGTTTTTATTTTGGTGATTGTTAGTTCTCAAAGATGATCTTGGTTAAAAAAATATTTTGCTCCTTTATCTATTCTACATACTTTATAAGTTGTTTAAGTTTACACTGAAAACCTTTTGCCATGCTGAAAATAATTTGCAAAAATCTGTAACACCTCCACACTATGAGGTCGAAATAACACTCTGAAATTTAGAAAATTATGATTATGCCCTTTTTGTTTAAGAGCAGTTTGACAAATATCCTTGACATTTGAGCCTGTTCAGGTGCAATGGAACTTTTGGACCACATCATGATGTCACAGTGTGATCTGATTATAATAGACCAATGACTGTTCATCTCTAGACCATCCTATCAGCCAATTGGGTCTTTGAATGTCAATATTAGATATACAGTGACTTTAAAACATATATGTTTTTTTTTACAAAGACTTCTTTTGTTGTAGACTTAACACAAACACTGTCCGTGTATGTTCAAATGGATGGATGTTACAATAGTGTGGTTCAATGGTCCACATTGTTGGCGTTCCTCAAATATGCCTGTGACTTGCTATAGCTTGCCCACACCATGAAGAAACAGCATTAGTTTCATCACTTCATCCATACTATTAAAAACCGAGACTATCAGACAGAGTGAGAGGGTAGAGAGGGCCTCCGGGGATGTGGGCTATCTTCTCTGGTGTCAACCAGCCTCTACTGTAGCTAACAAAATGAAAGGAAGCTAAATGAAGCACAGTTACTGAATGGAATCATCCAGGAGACATATAAATAATTGAGATGTGAGGGAGCCTTTGCTTTGCGTCGAGTTTGTTGTGCATATCGCTGACGTGTGTTGTGCGTGCATATGCAGAGGTGCTGAGAGAGAGCGAGAGAGAGAAAGAGAGAGAGGAAAGATGCCGAGGCACAGGGGATATGAAACATTCCTATTTTCTTCACTTCCTGCTCAGGAACGCTCCACTTTGAACTCATGTATAAATATTCAATTGGCCCTGTAAACAATATCTAAATGAGCACAAATCCATGTCAAGGTTAAACTTCCTTGTTTTTCACTCGGAACAGAACTATATGTCTCGTTACAAAAGGGTCCTGTGGATTAGGACCTGCCTTAGCTATGCTAATTTGTATCATTAACATAATGATGATCACAGAGACTAGTTCAGGTTGTTATTTAAAGTGGCATTGAATTGATTGTCTGTACAGTAATAAAATATGTTGAACGAATACACCTGCTCTCTATTAGACAGTAAGTTTGGTTTGTGAGTGTTGGTGCTTTTGTTGGTGTGAGTGAGTATCTACTTGGGACAATCGTGTAGATAAGTCTCCCCCAGTGGTGGGGAAAAGTACCCAATAGTCATCGTACTTAAGTACAAGTCTAAAAGTATTTGGTTTTAAATATACTTAAGTATCAAAGGTGAATGTACAGTTAAAGTCGGAAGTTTACATACACCTTAGCCAAATACATTTAAACTCAGTTTCTCACAATTCCTGACATTGAATCCTAGTAAAAATTCCCTGTCTTAGGTCAGTTAAGATCACCACTTTATTTTAAGAATATGAAATGCCAGAATAATAGTAGAGTGATTTATTTCAGCTTTTATTTCTTTCATCACATTCCCAGTGGGTCAGAAGTTTACATACACTCAATTAGTATTTGGTAGCATTGCCTTTAAATTGTTTAACTTGGGTCAAATGTGTCGGGTAGCCTTTCACAAGCTTCCCGCAATAAATTGGGTGAATTTTGGCCCATTCCTCCTGACAGAGCTGGTGTAACTGAGTCAGGTTTGTACAGTGAGGGAAAAAAGTATTTGATCCCCTGCTGACTTTGTACGTTTGCCCACTGACAAAGAAATTATCAGTCTATCATTTTAATGGTAGGTTTATTTGAACAGTGAGAGACAGAATAACAACAAAAAAATCCAGAAAAACGCATAAAAAATGTTATAAATTGATTAGCATTTTAATGAGGGAAATAAGTGTCTCACCCCCTGTCAATCAGAAAGATTTCTGGCTCCCAGAAGTCTTTTATACAGGTAACGAGCTGAGATTAGGAGCACACTCTTAAAGGGAGTGCTCCTAATCTCAGTGTGTTACCTGTATAAAAGACACCTGTTCATCAGATTCCAAACTCTCCACCATGGCCAAGACCAAAGAGCTCTCCAAGGATGTCAGGGACAAGATTGTAGACCTACACAAGGCTGGAATGGGCTACAAGACCATCGCCAAGTAGCTTGGTGAGAAGGTGACAACAGTTGGTGCGATTATTCGTAAATGGAAGAAACACAAAAGAACTGTCAATCTCCCTCGGCCTGGGGCTCCATGCAAGATCTCACCTCGGGAAGTTGCAATGATCATGAGAATGGTGAGGAATCAGCCCAGAACTACACGGGAGGATCTTGTCAATGATCTCAAGGCAGCTGGGACCATAGTCACCAAGAAAACAATTGGTAACACTCTACGCCGTGAAGGACTGAAATCCTGCAGCGCCCACAAGATCCCCCTGCTCAAGAAAGCACATATACATGCCCGTCTGAAGTTTGCCAATGAACATCTGAATGATTCGGAGGACAACTGGGTGAAAGTGTGGTCAGATGAGACCAAAATTGAGCTCTTTGGCATCAACTCAACTCGCCGTGTTTGGAGGGAGGAGGAATACTGCCTATGACCCCAAGAACACCATCCCCACCGTCAAACATGGAGATGGAAACATTATGCTTTGGGAGTGTTTTTCTGCTAAGGGGACAGGACAACTTCACCGCATCAAAGGGACGATGGACGGGGCCATGTACCGTCAAATCCTGGGTGAGAACCTCCTTCCCTCAGCAGGGCATTGAAAATGGGTCATGGATGGGTATTCCAGCGTGACAATGACCCAAAACACACGGCCAAGGCAACAAAGGAGTGGCTCAAGAAGAAGCACATTAAGGTCCTGGAATGGCCTAGCCAGTCTCCAGACCTTAATCCCATAGAGAATCTGTGGAGGGAGCTGAAGGTTCGAGTTGCCAAGCGTCAGCCTCGAAACCTTAATGACTTGGAGAAGATCTGCAAAGAGGAGTGGGACAAAATCCCTCCTGAGATGTGTGCAACCTGGTGGCCAACTACAAGAAACGTCTGACCTCTGTGATTGCCAACAAGGGTTTTGCCACCAAGTACTAAGTCATGTTTTGCAGAGGGGTCAAATACTTATTTCCCTCATTAAAATGCAAATCGATTTATAACATTTTTGACATGCGTTTTTCTGGTTTGTTTTTTTGTTATTCTGTCTCTCACTGTTCAAATAAACCTACCATTAAAATTATAGACTGATCATTTCTTTGTCAGTGGGCAAACGTACAAAATCAGCAGGGGATCAAATACTTTTTTCCCTCACTGTAAGTAGTATTTTCAAGTATTTTTACTAAAATACTTTACACCACTGGTCTCCCCTGGCTTGGTCTCAGTTAGACATAATTGTATAAAAGGGCTGATTGTGGGGCATGTGTTTGAGAGAGGGGGGGGGGGGGGGTGTGGGTGTGTGTGTGTGTGTGTGTGTGTGTGTGTGTGTGTGTGTGTGTGTGTGTGTGTGTGTGTGTGTGTGTGTGTGTGTGTGTGTGTGTGTGTGTGTGTGTATGTGAGAAAGAGGGGTTGGGGTGAGTGTGTGTGAGTGAGGAAAGGGGTTGGGGTGTGTGATAGTTTTTTGTGTGTGTGTGTGTGTGTGTGTGTGTGTGTGTGTGTGTGTGTGTGTGTGTGTGTGTGTGTGTGTGTGTGTGTGTGTGTGTGTGTGAGAGAAAAGGGGTTGGGTTGTGTGTGAGAGGAGTTGGGGCTATAGAAGGGGTTTGGGGGGGTATTGTAACTTAACCGTAACAGTGCTTTGCTAGCTGTGTGGTATCTGGGAGAGAGGAGAGGGAGAGGGGGATAATGGGACCCTGAAAAACCCCTTGTGGAGCCGGAGACTGACAAGGTCACACAGAGCAGGGGTGGCCCCGAGAGAGAGGGGCCTCAGCCCAGGAGTAGCCAATTTCATATTTCAGAATTTTTATTCCTGCATGCTCCACCACCAGGGCCCTCATGCTTCTTTATGGGCTACTACAAGAAGATCTCGGGTCGCTTTGTTTCTCTATCTCTTTCTGTGTTACACTATATACTGTATAGTAGGGGTCGGCAACAGGCGGCCTGCGAGTGGTTTTGTTTTGTTGTCAGGAATTCAGGAGTTTAAACTTGTTCCCAAGTATTCCCTTAAATTAACAAAAAAATAGACGTGAACATGTCTCAAGATAATCAAGCTGTGAAATTATTATTTTCTAATAGTCTTTTTTTTGGCTTAGTTGTGGTCAATTTGAAGTGTAAAAATTATTATAAATATTTTTCTGGCGTCTGACCTTTTGCTCTGACAAACATTTCCCCATTTTCTTACATTTTTTTGGCCCGATCATTTTCCAAGTTGGTCATTTCACTGTCGGCCTTGGTGCCTTGTTCAGATCTCCTATCCCCAGTGTAGCCTCCAGACTTGTTGCCGCCTTGTCTCCTTCCCTCGCCTTCTGATTGGTTGGACAATGCCAAGCTCCCCTTTGCCCTCTGACTGTCAAGCCGTGACAGCCAATCACGGGAAGGCTATCACATAAACAAGGAGGTATAGCCGAGGGTGTCGGAATAGGGAGTGTCAGCTGCCCTGATTGTAACACAATAACAACCCCCCAATAGGGAGAAGAGAATTGCCAGTGATAGCTGATACTGTAGCATATGTGTGATCACATACTATAATTCAGATACAGATCCAAACACATAGTGTATGTATTTATTATGGATCCCCATTAGTTCCTGACCAACTTGCCCTCTAAATACACCTCTGCTGTCTTCAACCAGGATCTCAGCGATCACTGCCTCATTGCCTGCGTGCGTAATGGGTCCGCGGTCAAACGACCACCCCTTATCACTGTCAAACGCTCCGTAAAACACTTCAGCGAGCAGGCCTTTCTAACCGACCTGGCCCGGGTATCCTGGAAGGATATTGACCTCATCCCGTTAGTAGAGGATGCCTGGTTTCTCTTCAAAAGTGCTTTCCACTCCATCTTAAATAAGCATGCCCCATTCCAAAAATATAGAACTAAGAACAGATATAGCCCTTCGTTCACCCCAGACTTGACTGCCCTTGACCAGCACAAAAACATCCTGTGGCGTTCTGCATTAGCATTGAATAGCCCCCGTGATATGCAACTCTTCAGGGAAGTCAGGAACCAATATACTCAGTCAGTTAGGAAAGCTAAGGCTAGCTTTTTCAAACATAAATGTGCGTCCTGTAGCACTAATTCCAACAAGTTTTGGGACACTGTAAAGGCCATGGAGAATAAGAGCACCTCCTCCCAGCTGCCCACTGCACTGAGGATAGGAAACACTGTCACCACCGATAAATCTACGATAATCGATCATTTCAAAAAGCATTTTTTTCCACGGCTGACCATGCTTTCCACCTGGCTACCCCTACCCCGGTCAACACCTCAGCACCCCCTGCAGCAACTTGCCCAACCCCCCCCTCCCCCATTTCTCCTTCACCCAAATCCAAACAGCTGATGTTCTGAAAGAGCTGCAAAATGTGGATCCCTACAAATCAGCTGGGCTAGACAATCTGGACCCTCTCTTTCTAAAATTATCCACCAATATTGTTGCATTCCCTATTACTAGCCTATTCAACCTCTCTTTCGTATCGTCTGAGATTCCCAAAGATTGGAAAGCTGCGCGGTCATCCCCCTCCTCAAAGGGGGAGACACTTTAGATCCAAACTGTTATAGACCTATATCCATCTTGCCCTGCCTTTCTAAAATCTTCGAAAGCCAAGTTAATAAACAGATCACCGACCATTTCGAATCCCACCGTACCTTTTCCACTATGCAATCTGGTTTCCGAGCTGGTCATGGGTGCACCTCAGCCACGCTCAAGGTACTAAACAATATCATAACCGCCATCGATAAAAGACAGTACTGTGCAGCCGTCTTCATCGACCTGGCCAAGGCTTTCGACTCTGTCAATCACCGCATTCTTATCGGCAGACTCAATAGCCTTTGCTTCTCAAAAGACTGCCTCGCCTGGTTCACCAACTACTTCTCAGATAGAGTTCAGTGTCTCAATTCGGAGGGCCTGTTGTCCGGACCTCTGGCAGTCTCTATGGGGGTGCCACAGGGCTCAATTCTCGAGCCGACTCTTTTCTCTGTATACATCAATGATGTCACTCTTGCAGCTGGTGATTCTCTGATCCACAGCCACACAGACGACACCATTCTGTATATATCTGGCCCTTCTTTGGACACTGTCCTAACAAACCTCCAAACGAGCTTCAACGCCATACAACACTCCTTTCTTGGCCTCCAACTGCTTTTAAATGCTAGTAAAACTAAATGCATGCTCTTCAACCGATTGCTGCCCGCACCCTCCCGCCCGACTTGCATCAGTACTCTGGACGGTTCTGACCTAGAATATGTGGACAACTACAAATACCTAGGTGTCTGGTTAGACTGTAAACTCTCCTTCCAGACTCACATTAACCATCTCAAATCTAAAATTAAATCTAAAATCGTCTTCCTATTTCGCAACAAAGCCTCCTTCACTCGTGCCGCCAAACATACCCTCATAAAACTGACCATCCTACCGATCCTCGACTTCGGTGATGTCATCTATAAAATAGCCTCCAACACTCTACTCAGCAAACTGGATGTAGTCTATCACAGTGCCATCTGTTTTATCACCAAAGCCCTATATACTACCCACCACTGCGACCTCTATGCTCTCGTTGGCGTGCCCTAACTACATATCCATCGCCAAACCCTATGGCTCCAGTTCATCTATAAGTCTTTGTTAGGTAAAGCCCCGCCTTATCTCAGCTCACTGGTCACCATAGCAACACCCACCCATAGCACGCGCTCCAGAAGGTATATTGCACTGGTCATCCCCAAAGCCAACACTTACTTTGGCCGCCTTTCCTTCCAGTTCTCTGCTGACAATGACTGGAACTAATTGCAAAAATCTTTGAAGCTGGAGTCTTTTATCTCCCTCACTAACTTTAAGCATAAGCTGTCAGAGCAGCTTACCGATCACTGTACCTGTACACAGCCAACCTGTAAATAGCAGACCCAACTACCTCATCTCCATATTATTACTTACCCTCTTGCTCTTTTGCACCCCAGTATCTCTACTTGCACATCATCATCTGCACGTCTATCACTCCAGTGTTAATGCTAAGTTGTAATTATTTTCGAACTCTATGGCCTATTTATTGCATATTCTTCTACATTTGCACACATACATAGATTCTTTGTATTTTTGTTTTCTTTTTTTTGTTTCTATTTTTTGCCTTTAACTAGGCGAGTCAGTTAAGAACAAATTCTTATTTTCAATGACGGCCTAGGAACAGTGGGTTAACTGCCTTGTTCAGGGCAGAACGACTTATTTTTACCTTGTCAGCTCGGGGATTCGATCTTGCAACCTTTCGGTTACTATTCCAATCCTCAAACCTCTAGGCTTCCTGCCACCCCTTTTGTGTTATTGACTGTACGTTTGTTTATTTGTAACTCTGTGTTGTTGTTTTTGTCCCACTGCTGTGCTTTATCTTGGCCAGTTCGCAGTTGTATATGAGAACTTGTTCTCAACTGGCCTACCTGGTTAAATAAAGGTAAAATAAAAGGCAGCAGCTACTCTTCCTGGGGTTTATTATGGATCCCCATTAGTTCCTGCCAAGGCAACAGCTGCTCTTCCTGGGGTTTATTATGGATCCCCATTAGTTCCTGCCAAGGCAACAGCTGCTCTTCCTGGGGTTTATTATGGATCCCCATTAGTTCCTGCCAAGGCAGCAGCTACTCTTCCTGGGGTTTATTATGGATCCCCATTAGTTCCTGCCAAGGCAACAGCTACTCTTCCTGGGGTTTATTATGGATCCCCATTAGTTCCTGTCAAGGCAGCAGCTACTCTTCCTGGGGTTTATTATGGATCCCCATTAGTTTCTGCCAAGGCAGCAGCTACTCTTCCTGGGGTTTATTATGGATCCCCGTTTGTTCCTGCCAAGGCAACAGCTACTCTTCCTGGGGTCCAGCAAAATTAAGGCATTTATACCATTTTTAAAAGTTACAATATCTTCACAACAGATTTCACAACACATTAAGTGTGTACCCTCAGGCCCCTACTCTACTACCACATATCCACAACACATTAAGTGTGTACCCTCAGGGCCCTACTCTACTACCACATAACTACAACACATTAAGTGTGTACCCTCAGGCCCCTACTCTACTACCACATATCCACAACACATTAAGTGTGTACCCTCAGGCCCCTACTCTACTACCACATATCTACAACACATTAAGTGTGTACCCTCAGGCCCCTACTCTACTACCACATAACTACAACACATTAAGTGTGTACCCTCAGGCCCCTACTCTACTACCACATATCCACAACACATCTATCACAGCTATGCAATGCCATAGTATATACATTTATACACACATCTACCAAAAGCACACACACTACAATATATTTTTCTTAAAAATCTCTCTCTCTCCCCCCCCCCCACACACACACACACACACACACACACACACACACACACACACACACACACACACACACACACACACACACACACACACACACACACACACACACACACTCAAACATCCCCTCTCCTTCCCACATTCACCTGTGACTGCTGTCAGCCTTGCTTTGTACCTGTCAAGAGCCCATCATTTGTCTTTGCCCAAAGCCGTGCTCACTGCATGAGAGCTCTCACATCAAAGCCGTGCTCACTGCATGAGAGCTCTCACATCAAAGCCGTGCTCACTGCATGAGAGCTCTCACATCAAAGCCGTGCTCACTGCATGATAGCTCTCACATAAAAGCCGTGCTCACTGCATGAGAGCTCTCACATCAAAGCCGTGCTCACTGCATGAGAGCTCTCACATCAAAGCCGTGCTCACTGCATGAGAGCTCTCACATCAAAGCCGTGCTCACTGCATGAGAGCTCTCACATCAAAGGCATGCTCGCTGCATGAGAGCTCTCATGTCGAAGGCGTGCTCGCTGCACGAGAGCTCCCACATCAAAGCCGTGCTCGCTGCACGAGAGCTCTCACGTCAAAGCCTCCCAAAGCTACACACACACACAGATAACATGCGCCCAGTCCGGCCGCCTCTCACCACTCACACACATTAGACACATTTCATTTCATTCCCACTGGAAAAACGGCGCTAGCATAGTCTTAAAGGGACAGCTTAGCCTATTTTCTGTCTCCCTTCTTTAAACGATGCCACTGAGAAGACAGACAATGGTTCATTACCTTTCTACTGTCTCACAGCCAAATAAGCGCAAGTCTGACCACGTAGCTTTATCACAGCCATTTCTTCAGGTTGTCCAATAAAAGTCTACGCGCGGTTTGACATTCCCCATCATTGTTTCCCATTGGAGTTGTTATCCTTGATCGTTATGTAGCTCTGTTTTCTTTTGCGGACTGATTTGATCCATTGATTGAGAGGTGAGTAAGATGTATACTGTGTGTGTGAGGAGATGTCATGCTGAGACGCCACACGACGTTAGAAGGTGACAGAGGGTATAGAAGGAGGGCAGAGCTGGGCTTCCTGAGCGGCGACCATTGTTGTGCTATCTGAGGGGAGTCGGCTGGTCTCCGACAGGCCAACAAAGGAGCACTAAAGAGCGTCAGGAGCGGGGCGACGGGAGTGCACCCCCCTTGGAGGTGCCGAGGTGTGACCCCTCTGACTGCTGCCCTCTGGGCCAGGGCTCTATGTGGCGGTGGCACAGGGCATGCAGGGGCATGGGAAGGTGTGTTAGTGTGTGTGTGTGTGTGTGCGTGCGTGCGGTGAGAAGCTTATCCTGCACATCACTGCATAAAGGCACACTGACCCAACATCAGTGTCCACACCAAGCAAGACTGTGAGATTTCAAAAAAGTGCTGACTGACAGGCAACTGAGACAATCAAGACCAAAGTCTTTGTTTCTAC
This sequence comes from Salmo salar, assembly GCF_965601325.2. Taxonomy (NCBI): domain Eukaryota; kingdom Metazoa; phylum Chordata; class Actinopteri; order Salmoniformes; family Salmonidae; genus Salmo; species Salmo salar. The sequence continues at coordinate 36,237,129 of NC_138314.1, forward strand.
AGCATTAGCTAGTTGATGATTAAGAATATTAATATATAATACTTTCATAATACATTTGAATAATATAATTGTATATTTTAGTCCTCGTACTTACAGTTGGCATTTACATCAAATATTTTCGAACCTTCAGAATAAATGAATGACTTACTGTAACACTAGGGACCACCCTTTGAGCCAATGAGCAGTCATTTTGACTCAGTCTAACAGTTTCATAAATACATTTCATACATGCTAACGAGAAAAAAAAGTGTTTGTGAAGATTTTGGGCAAAATCAGAATAGGAAAATATATTTTGTTCAAATAACACTTTATCTTTTGGGGCGGCAGGTAGCCTAGTTGTTAGAGCGTTGGGCCAGTAACCTAAAGGTTTCTGGATCCAATCCCTGAGCTAACAAGGTAAAAATCTGTTGTTCTGCCCCTGAACAAGGCAGTTAACCCACTGTTCCTAGGCTGTCATTGTAAATAAGAATTTGTTCTTAACTGACTTGCCTAAAGTTTAAATATAAAAAATGATTAAAATCTGTTGCTGCATGCTCCTGTGTGGCGGTCATGGAACAGGACTTGTTCTTTGAAAAAGTGACATTTTGAAATAGAGCTCTTCAATTTTGGGAGTTATATGGCGTTGGTAAGTCAGGGTTTTGGAAACCTCGGAATCTGCACATTTTGATAGTATATAAACATTTTGTATCACCTGCATGTGAATTTGAAAAGTCAATTTTTTGAGGTCTGGGGGAAAAACTGCTTATAACACATTCTGTTTGATATCGAAATTCTTCCAACATACATGAGTTAAACATACTTATTTAGGAAAAGTCAAGGACAGAGTGGGGCCTGATTAAAAAAATGGAAGAGATATTTGCATTTTAAATTCATATTGAGTCAAAATTACTCACCTTGCTCTTCTAGTGTTAATACACTAACACAACCCTTCACTTTAGCCTCTTCTCCCTCTCCTCTCTTTATTATCTCTCTTATCTTTATTCTCTCTCACCTCTTTATTCTCTCCTCTCTCTTTATTCTCTCTCTCCCCTCTCTTTATTCTCTCCCTCCCCTCTCTATCCCCTCTCTTTATTCTCTCTCTCCCCTCTCTTTATTCTCTCTTTCCTCTCTCTCCTCTCTTTTTACTCTCTCCCCCTCTCTTTACTCTCTATCCTCTCTTTACTCTCTCTCCTCTCTTTTTACTCTCTCCCCCTCTTTACTCTCTCCCCTCTCTTTATTCTCTCTCTCCTCTCTTTATTCTCTCTTTCCTCTCTCTCCTCTCTTTATTCTCTCTCTCCTCTCTTTATTCTCTCTTTCCTCTCTCTCCTCTCTTTTTACTCTCTCCCTCTCTTTACTCTCTCCCCTCTCTTTATTCTCTCTTTCCTCTCTTTATTCTCTCTTTCCTCTCTCTCCTCTCTTTTTACTCTCTCCCCCTCTCTTTACTCTCTCCCCTCTCTTTATTCTCTCCCTCCCCTCTTTATTCTCTCTCCTCTCTCTTTATTCTCTCTCTCCCTCCCCTCTCTTTACTCTCTCTCTCCTCTCTTTACTCTCTCTCTCCTCTCTTTACTCTCTCTCTCCTCTCTTTACTCTCTCCTCTCTTTACTCTCTCTCTCCTCTCTTTACTCTCTCTCCTCTCTTTACTCTCTCTCTCCTCTCTTTATTCTATCTCCTCTCTTTACTCTCTCTCTCCTCTCTTTACTCTCTCTCTCCTCTCTTTATTCTCTCTCCTCTCTTTACTCTCTCCCCCTCTCTTTACTCTCTCCCCTATCTTTATTCTCTCTCTCCTCTCTTTATTCTCTCTTTCCTCTCTTTATTCTCTCTTTCCTCTCTTTCCTCTCTCTCTCCTCTTTTTACTCTCTCCCCTCTCTTTATTCTCTCTCTCCTCTCTTTACTCTCTCTCTCTCCCCTCTTTATTCTCTCTCTCCTCACTTTACTCTCTCTCTCCCCTCTTTACTCTCTCTCTCCTCTTTATTCTCTCTCTCCTCTCTTTATTCTCTCTCTCCTCTCTTTACTCTCTCTCTCATCTCTTTACTCTCTCTCCCCTCTCTTTACTCTCTCTCTCCTCTCTTTACTCTCTCTCTCTCCTCTCTTTACTCTCTCCCCTCTCTTTATTCTCTCTCTCCTCTCTTTACCTCCTCTCCTCTTTTTACTCTCTCCCCCTCTCTTTACTCTCTCCCCTCATTATTCTCTCTCTCCTCTCTTTGTTCTCTCTCTCCTCTCTTTACTCTCTCTCCTCTCTTTACTCTCTCCCCCTCTCTTTACTCTATCCCCCTCTCTTTACTCTCTCTCTCCTCTCTTTACTCTCTCTCTCCTCTCTTTACTCTCTCTCCTCTCTTTATTCTCTCTTTCCTCTTTCCTCTCTCTCTCCTCTTTTTACTCTCTCCCCTCTCTTTATTCTCTCTCTCCTCTCTTTACTCTCTCTCTCTCCCCTCTTTATTCTCTCTCTCCTCACTTTACTCTCTCTCTCCCCTCTTTACTCTCTCTCTCCTCTTTATTCTCTCTCTCCTCTCTTTATTCTCTCTCTCCTCTCTTTACTCTCTCTCTCATCTCTTTACTCTCTCTCCCCTCTCTTTACTCTCTCTCTCCTCTCTTTACTCTCTCTCTCTCCTCTCTTTACTCTCTCCCCTCTCTTTATTCTCTCTCTCCTCTCTTTACTCTCTCTCCTCTTTTTACTCTCTCCCCCTCTCTTTACTCTCTCCCCTCATTATTCTCTCTCTCCTCTCTTTGTTCTCTCTCTCCTCTCTTTACTCTCTCTCCTCTCTTTACTCTCTCCCCCTCTCTTTACTCTATCCCCCTCTCGTTACTCTCTCTCTCCTCTCTTTACTCTCTCTCCTCTCTTTACTCTCTCTCCTCTCTTTATTCTCTCTTTCCTCTCTCTCCTCTCTTTTACTCTCTCCCCCTCTCTTTACTCTCTATCCTCTCTTTACTCTCTCTCCTCTCTTTTTACTCTCTCCCCCTCTTTACTCTCTCCCCTCTCTTTATTCTCTCTCTCCTCTCTTTATTCTCTCTTTCCTCTCTCTCCTCTCTTTATTCTCTCTCTCCTCTCTTTATTCTCTCTTTCCTCTCTCTCCTCTCTTTTTACTCTCTCCCTCTCTTTACTCTCTCCCCTCTCTTTATTCTCTCTCTCCTCTCTTTATTCTCTCTTTCCTCTCTCTCCTCTCTTTTACTCTCTCCCCCTCTCTTTATTCTCTCCCCTCTCTTTATTCTCTCCCTCCCCTCTTTATTCTCTCTCCTCTCTCTTTATTCTCTCTCTCCCTCCCCTCTCTTTACTCTCTCTCTCCTCTCTTTACTCTCTCTCTCCTCTCTTTACTCTCTCTCTCCTCTCTTTACTCTCTCTCCTCTCTTTATTCTCTCTCCTCTCTTTACTCTCTCTCTCCTCTCTTTACTCTCTCTCTCCTCTCTTTATTCTCTCTCTCCTCTCTTTACTCTCTCCCCCTCTCTTTACTCTCTCCCCTATCTTTATTCTCTCTCTCCTCTCTTTATTCTCTCTTTCCTCTATTTCCTCTTTCTCCTCTCTTTTTACTCTCTCCTCCTCTCTTTACTCTCTCCCCTCTCTTTATTCTCTCTCTCCTGTCTTTACTCTCTCTCTCCTCTTTTTACTCTCTCCTCCTCTCTTTACTCTCTCCCCTCTCTTTATTCTCTCGCTCCTCTCTTTACGCTCTCTCTCTCCCCTCTTTATTCTCTCTCTCCTCACTTTACTCTCTCTCTCCCCTCTTTACTCTCTCTCTCCTCTCTTTATTCTCTCTCTCCTCTCTTTATTCTCTCTCTCCTCTCTTTTTTCTCTCTCTCCTCTCTTTACTCTCTCTTTCCTCTCTTTACTCTCTCCCCTCTCTTTATTCTCTCTCTCCTCTCTTTACTCTCTCTCCTCTTTTTACTCTCTCCCCCTCTCTTTACTCTCTCCCCTCTCTTTATTCTCTCTCCCCTCTCTTTACTCTCTCTCTCTCCCCTCTTTATTCTCTCTCTCCTCTTTTTACTCTCTCTCTCCTCTCTTTACTCTATCTCTCCTCTCTTTACTCTCTCTCTCCTCTCTTTACTCACTCTCTCCTCTCTTTACTCTCTCCTCTCTTTACTCTCTCTCTCCTCTCTTTACTCTCTCTCCTCTCTTTATTCTCTCTCTTCTCTTTACACTCTTTTTACTCTCTCCCCCTCTCTTTATTCTCTCTCTCCTCTCTTTATTCTCTCTCTCCTCTCTTTATTCTCTCTCTCCTCTCTTTTTACTCTCTCCCCCTCTCTTTATTCTCTCTCTCCTCTCTTTATTCTCTCTCTCCTCTCTTTATTCTCTCTCTCCTCTCTTTATTCTCTCCTCTCTTTACGCTCTCTCCTCTCTTTTTACTCTCACCCCCTCTCTTTACTCTCTCCCCTCTCTTTATTCTCTCTCTCCTCTCTTTACTCTCTCTCTCTCCCCTCTTTATTCTCTCTCTCCTCTCTTTACTCTCTCTCCTCTCTTTATTCTCTCCTCTCTTTACTCTCTCCCCCTCTCTTTACTCTCTCTCTCCTCTCTTTACTCTCTCTCTCCTCTCTTCACAATCTCTTTACTCTCTACCCCTCTCTTTATTCTCTCTCCTCTCTTTATTCTCTCTCTCCTCTCTTTACTCTCTCTCTCCTCTCTTTACTCTCTCCCCTCTCTTTATTCTCTCTCTCCTCTCTTTACTCTCTCTCCTCTTTTTACTCTCTCCCCCTCTCTTTACTCTCTCCCCTCTCTTTATTCTCTCTCCCCTCTCTTTACTCTCTCTCTCTCCCCTCTTTATTCTCTCTCTCCTCTCTTTACTCTCTCTCTCCTCTCTTTACTCTCTCTCTCCTCTCTTTACTCTCTCTCTCCTCTCTTTATTCTCTCTCTTCTCTTTACTCTCTCTTTTTACTCTCTCCCCCTCTCTTTATTCTCTCTCTCCTCTCTTTATTCTCTCTCTCCTCTCTTTATTCTCTCTCTCCTCTCTTTATTCTCTCTCTCCTCTCTTTACTCTCTCCCCCTCTCTTTACTCTCTCCCCTATCTTTATTCTCTCTCTCCTCTCTTTATTCTCTCTTTCCTCTATTTCCTCTTTCTCCTCTCTTTTTACTCTCTCCTCCTCTCTTTACTCTCTCCCCTCTCTTTATTCTCTCTCTCCTGTCTTTACTCTCTCTCTCCTCTTTTTACTCTCTCCTCCTCTCTTTACTCTCTCCCCTCTCTTTATTCTCTCGCTCCTCTCTTTACGCTCTCTCTCTCCCCTCTTTATTCTCTCTCTCCTCACTTTACTCTCTCTCTCCCCTCTTTACTCTCTCTCTCCTCTCTTTATTCTCTCTCTCCTCTCTTTATTCTCTCTCTCCTCTCTTTTTTCTCTCTCTCCTCTCTTTACTCTCTCTTTCCTCTCTTTACTCTCTCCCCTCTCTTTATTCTCTCTCTCCTCTCTTTACTCTCTCTCTCCTCTTTTTACTCTCTCCCCCTCTCTTACTCTCTCCCCTCTCTTTACTCTCTCTCTCCTCTCTTTATTCTCTCTCTCCCCTCTTTACTCTCTCTCTCCCCTCTTTACTCTCTCTCTCCTCTCTTTATTCTCTCTCTCCTCTCTTTATTCTCTCTCTCCTCTCTTTACTCTCTCATCTCTTTACTCTCTCTCTCCTCTCTTTACTCTCTCTCCTCTCTTTACTCTCTCTCTCCTCTCTTTACTCTCTTCCCCTCTCTTTACTCTCTCTCTCCTCTCTTTACTCTCTCTCCTCTCTTTACTCTCTCTCTCCTCTCTTTACTCTCTCTCTCCTCTCTTTACTCTCTCTCTCCTCTCTTTACTCTCTCTCCTCTCTTTATTCTCTCTCTCTTCTCTTTACTCTCTTTACTCTCTCTCCTCTCTTTACTCTCTCTCTCTCCTCTCTTTATTCTCTCTCTCCTCTCTTTATTCTCTCTCTCCTCTCTTTATTCTCTCTCTTCTCTTACACTCTCTTTTACTCTCTCCCCCTCTCTTTATTCTCTCTCTCCTCTCTTTACTCTCCTCTCTCCTCTCCTCTCTTTATTCTCTCTCTCCTCTCTTTACTCTCTCTCCCTCTCTTTACGCTCTCTCCTCTCTTTTTACTCTCACCCCCTCTCTTTACTCTCTCCCCTCTCTTTATTCTCTCTCTCCTCTCTTTACTCTCTCTCTCCCTCTTTATTCTCTCTCTCCTCCTTACTCTCTCCCCTCTCTTTACCTCTCCCTCTCTTATCTCTCTCTCCTCTCTTTACTCTCTCTCTCATCTCTTTACTCTCTCTCCCCCTCTTTACTCTCTCTCCCTCTCTTACTCTCTCTCCCTCTCTTTACTCTCTCCCCTCTCTTATCTCTCTCTCCTCTCTTTACTCTCTCTCCTCTTTTACTCTCTCCCCTCTCTTTACTCTCTCTCTCCTCTCTTTATTCTCTCTCTCCTCTCTTTACTCTCTCCCCCTCTCTTTACTCTCTCCCCTCTCTTTATTCTCTCTCTCCTCTCTTTATTCTCTCTTCCTCTCTTTACTCTTCTCCTCTCTTTTACTCTCTCTCTCCTCTCTTTACTCTCTCCCCTCTCTTTATTCTCTCTCTCCTCTCTTTACTCTCTCTCCTCTTTTACTCTCTCCCCCTCTCTTTACTCTCTCCCCTCTCTTTATTCTCTCTCCCCTCTCTTTACTCTCTCTCTCTCCCCTCTTTATTCTCTCTCTCCTCTCTTTACTCTCTCTCTCCTCTCTTTACTCTCTCTCTCCTCTCTTTACTCTCTCTCTCCTCTCTTATTCTCTCTCTTCTCTTTACTCTCTCTTTTACTCTCTCCCCCTCTCTTTATTCTCTCTCTCCTCTCTTTATTCTCTCTCTCCTCTCTTTATTCTCTCTCTCCTCTCTTTTTACTCTCTCCCCCTCTCTTTATTCTCTCTCTCCTCTCTTTATTCTCTCTCTCCTCTCTTTATTCTCTCTCTCTTTTCTTTACTCTCTCTCTCCTCTCTTTATTCTCTCTCTCCTCTCTTATTCTCTCCTCTCTTTACGCTCTCTCCTCTCTTTTACTCTCACCCCCTCTCTTTACTCTCTCCCCTCTCTTTATTCTCTCTCTCCTCTCTTTACTCTCTCTCTCCTCTTTTTACTCTCTCCCCCTCTCTTTACTCTCTCCCCTCTCTTTACTCTCTCTCTCCTCTCTTTATTCTCTCTCTCCCCTCTTTACTCTCTCTCTCCCCTCTTTACTCTCTCTCTCCTCTCTTTACTCTCTCTCTCCTCTCTTTATTCTCTCTCTCCTCTCTTTATTCTCTCTTCCTCTCTTTACTCTCTCTCTCCTCTCTTTACTCTCTCCTCTCTTTACTCTCTCTCCTCTCTTTACTCTCTCTCTCCTCTCTTTACTCTCTCTCTCCTCTCTTTACTCTCTCTCCCTCTCTTTACTCTCTCTCTCCTCTCTTTACTCTCTCTCTCCTCTCTTTACTCTCTCTCTCCTCTCTTTACTCTCTCTCCTCTCTTTATTCTCTCTCTCTTCTCTTTACTCTCTCTTTTTACTCTCTCTCCTCTCTTTACTCTCTCTCTCTCCTCTCTTTATTCTCTCTCTCCTCTCTTTACTCTCTCTCCTCTCTTTATTCTCTCTCTTCTCTTTACACTCTCTTTTTACTCTCTCCCCCTCTCTTTATTCTCTCTCTCCTCTCTTTATTCTCTCTCTCCTCTCTTTTTACTCTCTCCCCCTCTCTTTATTCTCTCTCTCCTCTCTTTATTCTCTCTCTCCTCTCTTTATTCTCTCTCTCTTTCTTTACTCTCTCTCCTCTCTTTATTCTCTCTCTCCTCTCTTTATCTCTCTCCTCTCTTTACTCTCTCTCCTCTCTCTTTACTCTCACCCCCTCTCTTTACTCTCTCCCTCTCTTTATTCTCTCTCTCCTCTCTTTACTCTCTCTCTCCTCTCTTTATTCTCTCTCTCCTCTCTTTACTCTCTCTCTCCTCTCTTTATTCTCTCTTCCTCTCTTTACTCTCTCCCTCTCTTTACTCTCTCTCCTCTCTTTACTCTCTCTCTCCTCTCTTTATTCTATCTCCTCTCTTTATCTCTCTCTCCTCTCTTACTCTCTCTCTCTCCCCTCTTTATTCTCTCTCTCCTCACTTTACTCTCTCTCTCCCTCTTTTCTCTCTCTCCTCTCTTACTCTCTCTCTCCTCTCTTTACTCTCTCTCTCCTCTCTTTACTCTCTCTCTCCTCTCTTTACTCTCTCTCTCCTCTCTTTACTCTCTCTCCTCTCTTTATTCTCTCTCCTCTCTTTATCTCTCCCCTCTCTTTATTCTCTCTTTCCTCTCTTTATTCTCTCTCTCCTCTCTTTATCTCTCTCTCCCTCTTTACTCTCTCTCTCCTCTCTTATTCTCTCTCTCCTCTCTTTACTCTCTCTCTCCCCTCTTTACTCTCTCTCTCCTCTCTTCTATCTCTCCCCTCTCTTTACTCTCTCCCTCTCTTTATCTCTCTCTCTCCCCTCTCTTTATTCTCTCTCTCCTCTCTTTACTCTCTCTCCTCTTTTTACTCTCTCCCCCTCTCTTTACTCTCTCCCCTCTCTTTATTCTCTCTCCCCTCTCTTTACTCTCTCTCTCTCCCCTCTTTATTCTCTCTCTCCTCTCTTTACTCTCTCTCTCCTCTCTTTACTCTCTCTCTCCTCTCTTTACTCTCTCTCTCCTCTCTTTATTCTCTCTCTCCTCTCTTTTTACTCTCTCCCCCTCTCTTTATTCTCTCTCTCCTCTCTTTATTCTCTCTCTCCTCTCTTTATTCTCTCTCTCTTTTCTTTACTCTATCTCTCCTCTCTTTATTCTCTCTCTCCTCTCTTTATTCTCTCTCTCCTCTCTTTATTCTCTCCTCTCTTTACGCTCTCTCCTCTCTTTTTACTCTCACCCCCTCTCTTTACTCTCTCCCCTCTCTTTATTCTCTCTCTCCTCTCTTACTCTCTCTCTCCTCTTTTACTCTCTCCCCCTCTCTTTACTCTCTCCCCTCTCTTTACTCTCTCTCTCCTCTCTTTATTCTCTCCTCCCCTCTTTACTCTCTCTCTCCCCTCTTTACTCTCTCTCCTCTCTTTATTCTCTCTCTCCTCTCTTTATTCTCTCTCTCCTCTCTTTACTCTCTCATCTCTTTACTCTCTCTCTCCTCTCTTTACTCTCTCTCCTCTCTTTACTCTCTCTCTCCTCTCTTTACTCTCTTCCCCTCTCTTTACTCTCTCTCTCCTCTCTTTACTCTCTCTCCTCTCTTTACTCTCTCTCTCCTCTCTTTACTCTCTCTCTCCTCTCTTTACTCTCTCTCCTCTCTTTTTTCTCTCTCTCTTCTCTTTACTCTCTCTTTTTACTCTCTCTCCTCTCTTTACTCTATCTCTCTCCTCTCTTTATTCTCTCTCTCCTCTCTTTACTCTCTCTCCTCTCTTTATTCTCTCTCTTCTCTTTACACTCTCTTTTTACTCTCTCCCCGTCTCTTTATTCTCTCTCTCCTCTCTTTATTCTCTCTCTCCTCTCTTTTTACTTTCTCCCCCTCTCTTTATTCTCTCTCTCCTCTCTTTATTCTCTCTCTCCTCTCTTTATTATCTCCTCTCTTTACGCTCTCTCCTCTCTTTTTACTCTCACCCCCTCTCTTTACTCTCTCCCCTCTCTTTATTCTCTCTCTCCTCTCATTACTCTCTCTCTCCTCTCTTTATTCTCTCTCTCCTCTCTTTACTCTCTCCCCCTCTCTTTACTCTCTCCCCTCTCTTTATTCTCTCTCTCCTCTCTTTATTCTCTCTCTCTCCCCTCTTTATTCTCTCTCTCCTCACTTTACTCTCTCTCTCCCCTCTTTACTCTCTCTCTCCTCTCTTTACTCTCTCTCTCATCTCTTTACTCTCTCTCCCCTCTCTTTACTCTCTCTCTCCTCTCTTTACTCTCTCTCTCCTCTCTTTACTCTCTCCCCTCTCTTTATTCTCTCTCTCCTCTCTTTACTCTCTCTCCTCTTTTACTCTCTCCCCCTCTCTTTACTCTCTCTCTCCTCTCTTTATTCTCTCTCTCCTCTCTTTACTCTCTCCCCCTCTCTTTACTCTCTCCCCTCTCTTTATTCTCTCTCTCCTCTCTTTATTCTCTCTTTCCTCTCTTTACTCTTTCTCCTCTCTTTTTACTCTCTCTCTCCTCTCTTTACTCTCTCCCCTCTCTTTATTCTCTCTCTCCTCTCTTTACTCTCTCTCCTCTTTTTACTCTCTCCCCCTCTCTTTACTCTCTCCCCTCTCTTTATTCTCTCTCCCCTCTCTTTACTCTCTCTCTCTCCCTTCTTTATTCTCTCTCTCCTCTCTTTACTCTCTCTCTCCTCTCTTTATTCTCTCTCTCTCTTTATTCTCTCTCTCCTACTCTTTTTACTCTCTCCCCCTCTCTTTACTCTCTCCCTCTCTTTATCTCTCTCTCCTCTCTTTACTCTCTCTCTCCTCTCTTTATTCTCTCTCTCCTCTCTTTACTCTCTCTCTCCTCTCTTTATTCTCTCTCTCCTCTCTTTACTCTCTCCCCTCTCTTTACTCTCTCCCTCTCTTTATTCTCTCTCTCCTCTCTTATTCTCTCTCCTCTCTTATCTCTCTCCCTCTCTTTACTCTCTCTCTCTCCCTCTTATTCTCTCTCTCCTCTACTTTCCTCTCTCTCTCCCTCTCTTACTCTCTCTCTCCTCTCTTTACCCTCTCTTTACTCTCTCCTCTCTTTACTCTCTCTCTCTCTCTTTATCTCTCTCTCCTCTCTTTACTCTCTCCCCTCTCTTCTATCTCTCTCTCTCCTCTCTTTACTCTCTCCTCTCTTTATTCTCTCTCTCCTCTCTTTATTCTCTCTCTCCTCTCTTTATTCTCTCTCTCCTCTCTTTACTCTCTCTCTCCTCTCTTTACTCTCTCCCCTCTCTTTATTCTCTCTCTCCTCTCTTTACTCTCTCTCTCTCTCTTTACTCTCTCTCTCCTCTCTTTATTCTCTCTCTCCTCTCTTTACTCTCTCTCTCCTCTTTTATTCTCTCTCTCCTCTCTTTATCTCTCTCTTCTCTTACTCTCTCTTTCTTACTCTCTCCCCCTCTCTTTACTCTCTCTCCTCTCTTTATTCTCTCTCTCCTCTCTTTATTCTCTCTCTCCTCTCTTTTACTCTCTCTCCCTCTCTTTTTCTCTCACCCTCCTCTCTTTATTCTCTCTCTCCTCTCTTTACTCTCTCTCTCTTTACTCTCTCCCCTCTCTTTATTCTCTCTCTCCTCTCTTTATTCTCTCTCTCCCCTCTTATTCTCTCTCTCCTCTCTTTACTCTCTCTCTCCTCTCTTTACTCTCTCTCTCCTCTCTTTACTCTCTCTCTCCTCTCTTTACTCTCTCTCTCCTCTCTTTATTCTCTCTCTCCTCTCTTTACTCTCTCCCCTCTCTTTACTCTCTCCCCTCTCTTTATTCTCTCTCTCCTCTCTATTCTCTCTCCTCTCTTTATTCTCTCTCTCCTCTCTTTACTCTCTCTCTCTCCCTCTTTATTCTCTCTCTCCTCACTTTACTCTCTCTCTCCCCTCTTAAATCTCTCTCTTCTCTCTTTATTCTCTCTCCTCTCTTTACTCTCTCTCTCATCTCTTTACTCTCTCTCCCTCTCTTTACTCTCTCTCTCCTCTCTTTACTCTCTCTCCCTCTTTACTCTCTCCCCCTCTTTACTCCTCTCCTCTCTTACTCTCTCTCTCTCTCTTTACTCTCTCCCCCTCTCTTTACTCTCTCTCTCCTCTCTTTACTCTCTCTCTCTCCTCTCTTTACTTCTCTCTCTCTTCCTCTCTTTACTCTCTCCCCCTCTCTTTATCTCTCTCTCCTCTCTTATTCTCTCTCTCCTCTCTTTACTCCTCTCTCCTCTCTTCTTTACTCTCTCTCTCCTCTCTTTACTCTCTCCCTCTCTACTCTCTCTCCTCTCTTACTCTCTCTCCTCTCCTCTCTTTACTCTCTCTCTCCTCTCTTTACGCTCTCCCCTCTCTTTTACTCTCACTCTCCTCTCTTTACTCTCTCTCCCTCTCTTTATTCTCTCTCTCCTCTCTTACTCTCTCTCTCCTCTCTTTACTCTCTCTCTCCTCTCTTTACTCTCTCTCTCCTCTCTTTACTCTCTCTCTCCTCTCTTTATTCTCTCTCTCCTCTCTTTACTCTCTCCCCTCTCTTTACTCTCTCCCCTCTCTTTATCTCTCTCTCCTCTCTTTATCTCTCTCCTCTCTTTATTCTCTCTCTCCTCTCTTTACTCTCTCTCTCCCCTCTTTATTCTCTCTCTCCTCACTTTACTCTCTCTCTCCCCTCTTTACTCTCTCTCCTCTCTTTATCTCTCTCTCCTCTCTTTACTCTCTCTCTCCTCTCTTTACTCTCTCTCCCCTCTCTTTACTCTCTCTCTCCTCTCTTTACTCTCTCTCTCCTCTCTTTACTCTCTCCCCTCTCTTTATTCTCTCTCTCCTCTCTTTACTCTCTCTCCTCTTTTACTTCTCCCCTCTCTTTACTCTCTCTCTCCTCTCTTATTCTCTCTCTCCTCTCTTTACTCTCTCCCCTCTCTTTACTCTCTCCCCTCTCTTTATCTCTCTCTCCTCTCTTTATTCTCTCTTCCTCTCTTTACTCTTTCTCCTCTCTTTTACTCTCTCTCTCCTCTCTTTACTCTCTCCCCTCTCTTTATCTCTCTCTCCTCTCTTTACTCTCTCTCCTCTCTTTACTCTCTCCCCCTCTCTTTACTCTCTCCCCTCTCTTTATCTCTCTCCCTCTCTTTACTCTCTCTCTCCCTCTTTATTCTCTCTCTCCTCTCTTTACTCTCTCTCTCCTCTCTTTACTCTCTCTCTCCTCTCTTTACTCTCTCTCTCCTCTCTTTATTCTCTCTCTCCTCTCTTTACTCTCTCTCTTTTACTCTCTCCCCCTCTCTTTACTCTCTCTCTCCTCTCTTTATTCTCTCTCTCCTCTCTTTATTCTCTCTCTCCTCTCTTTATTCTCTCCTCTCTTTACGCTCTCTCCTCTCTTTTACTCTCACCCCCTCTCTTTACTCTCTCCCCTCTCTTTATTCTCTCTCTCCTCTCTTTACTCTCTCTCTCCTCTTTTTACTCTCTCCCCCTCTCTTTACTCTCTCCCCTCTCTTTACTCTCTCTCTCCTCTCTTTATTCTCTCTCTCCCCTCTTTACTCTCTCTCTCCCCTCTTTACTCTCTCTCTCCCCACTTTACTCTCTCTCTCCTCTCTTTATTCTCTCTCTCCTCTCTTTATTCTCTCTCTCCTTTCTTTACTCTCTCTCTCCTCTCTTTACTCTCTCATCTCTTTACTCTCTCTCCTCTCTTTACTCTCTCTCTCCTCTCTTTACTCTCTGTCTCCTCTCTTTACTCTCTCTCCCCTCTCTTTACTCTCTCTCTCCTCTCTTTACTCTCTCTCTCCATCTCTTTACTCTCTCTCTCCTCTCTTTACTCTCTCTCTCCTATCTTTATTCTCTCTCTCTTCTCTTTACTCTCTCTTTTTACTCTCTCTCCTCTCTTTACTCTCTCTCTCTCCTCTCTTTATTCTCTCTCTCCTCTCTTTACTCTCTCTCCTCTCTTTATTCTCTCTCTTCTCTTTACACTCTCTTTTTACTCTCTCCCCCTCTCTTTATTCTCTCTCTCCTCTCTTTATTCTCTCTCTCCTCTCTTTATTCTCTCTCTCCTCTCTTTTACTCTCTCCCCCTCTCTTTATTCTCTCTCTCCTCTCTTTATTCTCTCTCTCCTCTCTTTATTCTCTCTCTCTTTCTTACTCTCCCCCTCTCTTTACTCTCTCCTCTCTTTATTCTCTCTCTCCTCTCTTATTCTCTCCTCTCTTTACTCTCTCTCCTCTCTTTTACTCTCACCCCCTCTCTTTACTCTCTCCCCTCTCTTTATTCTCTCTCTCCTCTCATTACTCTCTCTCTCCTCTCTTTATTCTCTCTCTCCTCTCTTTACTCTCTCTCTCCTCTCTTTATTCTCTCTCTCCTCTCTTTACTCTCTCCCCTCTCTTTACTCTCTCCCCTCTCTTTATTCTCTCTCTCCTCTCTTTATTCTATCTCCTCTCTTTATTCTCTCTCTCCTCTCTTTACTCTCTCTCTCTCCCCCTCTTTATTCTCTCTCTCCTCACTTTACTCTCTCTCTCCCCTCTTTACTCTCTCTCTTATCTCTTTACTCTCTCTCTCCTCTCTTTATTCTCTCTCTCCTCTCTTTACTCTATCTCTCCTCTCTTTATTCTCTCTCTCCTCTCCTTTTACTCTCTCTCTCCTCTCTTTCTATTCTCTCCCCCTCTCTTTACTCTCTCCCCTCTCTTTATTCTCTCTCTCCTCTCTTTATTCTCTCTCTCCTCTCTTTTTCTCTCTCTCCTCTCTTTACTCTCTCTCTCCTCTCTTTACTCTCTCCCCTCTCTTTATTCTCTCTCTCCTCTCTTTACTCTCTCTCCTCTTTTTACTCTCTCCCCTCTCTTTATTCTCTCTCCCTCTCTTTACTCTCTCTCTCTCCCCTCTTTATTCTCTCTCTCCTCTCTTTACTCTCTCTCTCCTCTCTTTACTCTCTCTCTCCTCTCTTTACTCTCTCTCTCCTCTCTTTACTCTCTCTCCCTCTCTTTATTCTCTCTCTCCTCTCTTTACCTCTCCCCTCTCTTTACTCTCTCCCTCTCTTTATTCTCTCTCTCCTCTCTTTATTCTCTCTCCTCTCTTACTCTCTCTCTCCTCTCTTTATTCTCTCTCTCCTCTCTTTACTCTCTCTCTCCTCTCTTTACTCTCTCTCTCCTCTCTTTACTCTCTCTCTCCTCTCTTTATTCTCTCTCTCCTCTCTTTACTCTCTCTCTCCTCTCTTTACTCTCTCTCCTCTCTCTCTCTCTCTCATTCTCTCTCTCTCTACTCTCTCTCTCCTCTCTTTACTCTCCTCTCTTTATTCTCTCTCTCCTCTCTTTACTCTCTCTCCTCTTTTTACTCTCTCCCCCTCTCTTTATTCTCTCTCTCCTCTCTTTATTCTCTCTCTCCTCTCTTTATTCTCTCTCTCTTTTCTTTACTCTCTCTCTCCTCTCTTTATTCTCTCTCTCCTCTCTTATTCTCTCTCTCCCCTCTTTATTCTCTCTCTCCTCTCTTTACTCTCTCTCTCCTCTCTTTACTCTCTCTCTCCTCTCTTTACTCTCTCTCTCCTCTCTTTACTCTCTCTCTCCTCTCTTTATTCTCTCTCTCCTCTCTTTACTCTCTCCCCCTCTCTTTACTCTCTCCCTCTCTTTATCTCTCTCTCCTCTCTTTATTCTCTCTCCTCTCTTTATTCTCTCTCTCCTCTCTTTACTCTCTCTCTCCCCTCTTTATTCTCTCTCTCCTCACTTTACTCTCTCTCTCCCCTCTTAAATCTCTCTCTTCTCTCTTTATTCTCTCTCTCCTCTCTTTACTCTCTCTCTCATCTCTTTACTCTCTCTCCCCTCTCTTTACTCTCTCTCTCCTCTCTTTACTCTCTCTCTCCTCTCTTTACTCTCTCCCCTCTCTTTATTCTCTCTCTCCTCTCTTTACTCTCTCTCCTCTTTTACTGTCTCCCCCTCTCTTTACTCTCTCTCTCCTCTCTTTATTCTCTCTCTCCTCTCTTTACTCTCTCCCCCTCTCTTTACTCTCTCCCCTCTCTTTATTCTCTCTCTCCTCTCTTTACTCTCTCTCTTTCCTCTCTTTACTCTCTTCTCCTCTCCTCTCTTTACTCTCTCTCTCCTCTCTTTACTCTCTCCCCTCTCTTTATTCTCTCTCCCTCTCTTTACTCTCTCCCCCCTCTTTATTCTCTCTCTCCTCTCTTTACTCTCTCTCTCCTCTCTTTACTCTCTCTCTCCTCTCTTTACTCTCTCTCTCCTCTCTTTATTCTCTCTCTTCTCTTTACTCTCTCTTTTTATCTCTCCTCTCTTTATCTCTCTCTCCTCTCTTTATTCTCTCTCTCCTCTCTTTATTCTCTCTCTCCTCTCTTTATTCTCTCCTCTCTTTACGCTCTCTCCTCTCTTTTTACTCTCACCCCCTCTCTTTACTCTCTCCCCTCTCTTTATTCTCTCTCTCCTCTCTTTACTCTCTCTCTCCTCTTTTACTCTCTCCCCCTCTCTTTACTCTCTCCCCTCTCTTTACTCTCTCTCTCCTCTCTTTATTCTCTCTCTCCCCTCTTTACTCTCTCTCTCCCCTCTTTACTCTCTCTCTCCCCACTTTACTCTCTCTCTCCTCTCTCTCTCCCCTCTTTATTCTCTCTCTCCTCTCTTTACTCTCTCTCTCCTCTCTTTACTCTCTCTCTCCTCTCTTTATCTCTCTCTCTCTTTACTCTCTCTTTCTACTCTCTCCCCTCTCTTTATTCTCTCTCTCCTCTCTTTACTCTCTCTCTCCTCTCTTTATTCTCTCTCTCCTCTCTTTTTACTCTCTCTCCCCTCTCTTTATTCTCTCTCTCCTCTCTTTATTCTCTCTCTCCTCTCTTTATTCTCTCTCTCTTTTCTTACTCTCTCTCTCCTCTCTTTATTCTCTCTCTCCTCTCTTTATTCTCTCTCTCCTCTCTTTACCCTCTCTCTTCTCTCTCCTCCTCTCTTTACTCTCTCTCTCCTCTCTTTATTCTCTCTCTCCTCTCTTTACTCTCTCTCTCCTCTCTTTATTCTCTCTCTCCTCTCTTCTTTACTCTCCTCTCTCCTCTCTTTATTCTCTCTCTCCTCTCTTTATTCTCTCTCTCCTCTCTTTACTCTCTCTCTCTCTCTTTATTCTCTCTCTCCTCCTTTACTCTCTCTCTCCCTCTTATCTCTCTCTCTCTCTTTACTCTCTCTCTCCTCTCTTTACTCTCTCTCTCCTCTCTTTACTCTCTCTCTCCTCTCTTTATTCTCTCTCTCCTCTCTTTACTCTCTCTCCCTCTCTACTCTCTCTCCTCTCTTTATTCTCTCTCTCCTCTCTTTACTCTCTCTCCTCTCTTTACTCTCTCTCTCCTCTCTTTACTCTCTCTCTCCTCTCTTTATTCTCTCTCCCTCTCTTTACTCTCTCTCTCCTCTCTTTACTTCTCTCTCTCCTCTCTTTATTCTCTCTCTCCTCTCTTTACTCTCTCTCTCCTCTCTTTACTCTCTCTCTCCTCTCTTTACTCTCTCCCTCTCTTTACTCTCTCCCCCTCTCTTTATTCTCTCTCTCCTCTCTTTATTCTCTCTCTCCTCTCTTTATTCTCTCTCTCCTCTCTTTATTCTCTCTCTCCTCTCTTTATCTCTCTCTCCTCTCTTTTCTCTCTCTCTACCTCTCTTTACTCTCTCCCCTCTCTTTATTCTCTCTCTCCTCTCTTTACTCTCTCTCCTCTTTTACTCTCTCCCTCTCTTTACTCTCTCTCCCCTCTCTTTATTCTCTCTCTCCTCTCTTTACTCTCTCTCTCCTCTCTTTATTCTCTCTCTCTCTCTCCTCTTTACTCTCTCTCTCCTCTCTTTACTCTCTCTCTCCTCTCTTATCTCTCTCTCCTCTTTCTCTCCTCTCTTTACTCTCCTCTCTTTACGCTCTCTCCCTCTTTTTACTCTCCCCCTCTCTTACTCTCTCCCCTCTCTTTATTCTCTCTCTCCTCTCTTACTCTCTCTCTCCTCTTTTACTCTCTCCCCTCTCTTTACTCTCTCCCCTCTCTTTACTCTCTCTCTCCTCTCTTTATTCTCTCTCTCCCCTCTTTACTCTCTCTCTCCCCTCTTTACTCTCTCTCTCCCCACTTTACTCTCTCTCTCCTCTCTTTATTCTCTCTCTCCTCTCTTTATTCTCTCTCTCCTTTCTTTACTCTCTCTCTCCTCTCTTTACTCTCTCATCTCTTTACTCTCTCTCCTCTCTTTACTCTCTCTCTCCTCTCTTTACTCTCTGTCTCCTCTCTTTACTCTCTCTCCCCTCTCTTTACTCTCTCTCTCCTCTCTTTACTCTCTCTCCTCTCTTTACTCTCTCTCTCCACTCTTTACTCTCTCTCTCCTCTCTTTACTCTCTCTCTCCTATCTTTATTCTCTCTCTCTTCTCTTTACTCTCTCTTTTTACTCTCTCTCCTCTCTTTACTCTCTCTCTCTCCTCTCTTTATTCTCTCTCTCCTCTCTACTCTCTCTCCTCTCTTTATTCTCTCTCTTCTCTTTACACTCTCTTTTTACTCTCTCCCCCTCTCTTTATTCTCCCTCTCCTCTCTTTATTCTCTCTCTCCTCTCTTTATTCTCTCTCTCCTCTCTTTTTACTCTCTCCCCCTCTCTTTATTCTCTCTCTCCTCTCTTTATTCTCTCTCTCCTCTCTTTATTCTCTCCTCTCTTTACGCTCTCTCCTCTCTTTTACTCTCACCCCCTCTCTTTACTCTCTCCCCTCTCTTTATTCTCTCTCTCCTCTCATTACTCTCTCTCTCCTCTCTTTATTCTCTCTCTCCTCTCTTTACTCTCTCTCTCCTCTCTTTATTCTCTCTGTCCTCTCTTTACTCTCTCCCCTCTCTTTACTCTCTCCCCTCTCTTTATTCTCTCTCTCCTCTCTTTATTCTATCTCCTCTCTTTATTCTCTCTCTCCTCTCTTTACTCTCTCTCTCTCCCCTCTTTATTCTCTCTCTCCTCACTTTACTCTCTCTCTCCCCTCTTTACTCTCTCTCTTATCTCTTTACTCTCTCTCTCCTCTCTTTATTCTCTCTCTCCTCTCTTTACTCTATCTCTCCTCTCTTTATTCTCTCTCTCCTCTCCTTTTACTCTCTCTCTCCTCTCTTTCTATTCTCTCCCCCTCTCTTTACTCTCTCCCCTCTCTTTATTCTCTCTCTCCTCTCTTTATTCTCTCTCTCCTCTCTTTTTCTCTCTCTCCTCTCTTTACTCTCTCTCTCCTCTCTTTACTCTCTCCCCTCTCTTTATTCTCTCTCTCCTCTCTTTACTCTCTCTCCTCTTTTTACTCTCTCCCCTCTCTTTATTCTCTCTCCCCTCTCTTTACTCTCTCTCTCTCCCCTCTTTATTCTCTCTCTCCTCTCTTTACTCTCTCTCTCCTCTCTTTACTCTCTCTCTCCTCTCTTTACTCTCTCTCTCCTCTCTTTACTCTCTCTCTCCTCTCTTTATTCTCTCTCTCCTCTCTTTATTCTCTCTCTCCTCTCTTTATTCTCTCCTCTCTTTACGCTCTCTCCTCTCTTTTTACTCTCACCCCCTCTCTTTACTCTCTCCCCTCTCTTTATTCTCTCTCTCCTCTCTTTACTCTCTCTCTCCTCTTTTTACTCTCTCCCCTCTCTTTACTCTCTCCCCTCTCTTTACTCTCTCCCCTCTCTTTACTCTATCTCTCCTCTCTTTATTCTCTCTCTCCTCTCCTTTACTCTCTCTCTCCTCTCTTTCTATTCTCTCCCCCTCTCTTTACTCTCTCCCCTCTCTTTATTCTCTCTCTCCTCTCTTTATTCTCTCTCTCCTCTCTTTTTCTCTCTCTCCTCTCTTTACTCTCTCTCTCCTCTCTTTACTCTCTCCCCTCTCTTTATTCTCTCTCTCCTCTCTTTACTCTCTCCCCTCTCTTTATTCTCTCTCCCCTCTCTTTACTCTCTCTCTCTCCCCTCTTTATTCTCTCTCTCCTCTCTTTACTCTCTCTCTCCTCACTTTACTCTCTCTCTCCTCTCTTTACTCTCTCTCTCCTCTCTTTACTCTCTCTCTCCTCTCTTTATTCTCTCTCTCCTCTCTTTACTCTCTCCCCCTCTCTTTACTCTCTCCCCTCTCTTTATTCTCTCTCTCCTCTCTTTATTCTCTCTCCTCTCTTTATTCTCTCTCTCCTCTCTTTACTCTCTCTCTCTCCCCTCTTTATTCTCTCTCTCCTCACTTTACTCTCTCTCTCCCCTCTTAAATCTCTCTCTTCTCTCTTTATTCTCTCTCTCCTCTCTTTACTCTCTCTCTCATCTCTTTACTCTCTCTCCCCTCTCTTTACTCTCTCTCTCCTCTCTTTACTCTCTCTCTCCTCTCTTTACTCTCTCCCCTCTCTTTATTCTCTCTCTCCTCTCTTTACTCTCTCTCCTCTTTTACTGTCTCCCCCTCTCTTTACTCTCTCTCTCCTCTCTTTATTCTCTCTCTCCTCTCTTTACTCTCTCCCCCTCTCTTTACTCTCTCCCCTCTCTTTATTCTCTCTCTCCTCTCTTTATTCTCTCTTTCCTCTCTTTACTCTTTCTCCTCTCTTTTACTCTCTCTCTCCTCTCTTTACTCTCTCCCCTCTCTTTATTCTCTCTCTCCTCTCTTTACTCTCTCTCCTCTTTTTACTCTCTCCCCCTCTCTTTACTCTCTCCCCTCTCTTTACTCTCTCTCTCTCCCCTCTTTATTCTCTCTCTCCTCTCTTTACTCTCTCTCTCCTCTCTTTACTCTCTCTCTCCTCTCTTTACTCTCTCTCTCCTCTCTTTATTCTCTCTCTTCTCTTTACTCTCTCTTTTACTCTCTCCCCCTCTCTTTATTCTCTCTCTCCTCTCTTTATTCTCTCTCTCCTCTCTTTATTCTCTCTCTCCTCTCTTTTTACTCTCTCCCCCTCTCTTTATTCTCTCTCTCCTCTCTTTATTCTCTCTCTCCTCTCTTTATTCTCTCTCTCTTTCTTTACTCTCTCTCTCCTCTCTTTATTCTCTCTCTCCTCTCTTTATTCTCTCTCTCCCCTCTTTATTCTCTCTCTCCTCTCTTTACTCTCTCTCTCCTCTCTTTACTCTCTCTCTCCTCTCTTTACTCTCTCTCTCCTCTCTTTACTCTCTCTCTCCTCTCTTTATTCTCTCTCTCCTCTCTTTACTCTCTCCCCCTCTCTTTACTCTCTCCCCTCTCTTTATTCTCTCTCTCCTCTCTTTATTCTCTCTCCTCTCTTTATTCTCTCTCTCCTCTCTTTACTCTCTCTCTCTCCCCTCTTTATTCTCTCTCTCCTCACTTTACTCTCTCTCTCCCCTCTTAAATCTCTCTCTTCTCTCTTTATTCTCTCTCTCCTCTCTTTACTCTCTCTCTCATCTCTCTTACTCTCTCTCCCCTCTCTTTACTCTCTCTCTCCTCTCTTTACTCTCTCTCTCCTCTCTTTACTCTCTCCCCTCTCTTTATTCTCTCTCTACTCTCTCTCTCCTACTCTTTACTCTCTCCCCTCTCTTTACTCTCTCTCTCCTCTCTTTACTCTCTCTCCTCTCTTTACTCTCTCCCCCTCTCTTTACTCTCTCCCCTCTCTTTACTCTCTCTCTCCCCTCTTTATTCTCTCTCTCCTCTCTTTACTCTCTCTCTCCTCTCTTTACTCTCTCTCTCCTCTCTTTACTCTCTCTCTCCTCTCTTTATTCTCTCTCTTCTCTTTACTCTCTCTTTTTACTCTCTCCCCCTCTCTTTATTCTCTCTCTCCTCTCTTTATTCTCTCTCTCCTCTCTTTATTCTCTCTCTCCTCTCTTTTACTCTCTCCCCCTCTCTTTATTCTCTCTCTCCTCTCTTTATCTCTCTCTCCTCTCTTTTCTCTCCTTTCTTACTCTCTTCTCCTCTCTTTATTCTCTCTCTCCTCTTATTCTCTCTCTCCCTCTTTCTCTCTCTCCTCTCTTTACTCTCTCTCTCCTCTCTTTACTCTCTCTCTCTCTCTTTACTCTCTCTCTCCTCTCTTTACTCCTCTCTCCTCTCTTACTCTCTCTCTCCTCTCTTTACTCTCTCCCCTCTCTTTATTCTCTCTCTCCTCTCTTTACTCTCTCTCCTCTTTTACTCTCTCCCCCTCTCTTTACTCTCTCCCCTCTCTTTATCTCTCTCCCCTCTCTTTACCTCTCTCTCTCCCTCTCTCCTCTCTTTACTCTCTCTCTCCTCTCTTTACTCTCTCTCTCCTCTCTTTACTCTCTCTCCTCTCTTTATTCTCTCTCTTCTCTTACTCTCTCCTCCTCTCTTATCTCTCTCTCCTCTCTTTATTCTCTCTCTCCTCTCTTTATTCTCTCTCTCCTCTCTTATTCTCTCCTCTCTTTACGCTCTCTCCTCTCTTTTACTCTCACCGCCTCTCTTTACTCTCTCCCCTCTCTTTATTCTCTCTCTCCTCTCTTTACTCTCTCTCTCCTCTTTTTACTCTCTCCCCCTCTCTTTACTCTCTCCCCTCTCTTTACTCTCTCTCTCCTCTCTTTATTCTCTCTCTCCCCTCTTTACTCTCTCTCTCCCCTCTTTACTCTCTCTCTCCCCACTTTACTCTCTCTCTCCTCTCTTTATTCTCTCTCTCCTCTCTTTATTCTCTCTCTCCTTTCTTTACTCTCTCTCTCCTCTCTTTACTCTCTCATCTCTTTACTCTCTCTCCTCTCTTTACTCTCTCTCTCCTCTCTTTACTCTCTGTCTCCTCTCTTTACTCTCTCTCCCCTCTCTTTACTCTCTCTCTCCTCTCTTTACTCTCTCTCCTCTCTTTACTCTCTCTCTCCACTCTTTACTCTCTCTCTCCTCTCTTTACTCTCTCTCTCCTATCTTTATTCTCTCTCTCTTCTCTTTACTCTCTCTTTTTACTCTCTCTCCTCTCTTTACTCTCTCTCTCCTCTCTTTATTCTCTCTCTCCTCTCTACTCTCTCTCCTCTCTTTATTCTCTCTCTTCTCTTTACACTCTCTTTTTACTCTCTCCCCCTCTCTTTATTCTCCCTCTCCTCTCTTTATTCTCTCTCTCCTCTCTTTATTCTCTCTCTCCTCTCTTTACTCTTCCCCCCTCTTTATTCTCTCTCTCCTCTCTTTATTCTCTCTCTCCTCTCTTTATTCTCTCTCTCTTTCTTTACTCTCTCTCTCCTCTCTTTATTCTCTCTCTCCTCTCTTTATTCTCTCTCTCCCCTCTTTATTCTCTCTCTCCTCTCTTTACTCTCTCTCTCCTCTCTTTACTCTCTCTCTCCTCTCTTTACTCTCTCTCTCCTCTCTTTACTCTCTCTCTCCTCTCTTATTCTCTCTCTCCTCTCTTTACTCTCTCTCCCTCTCTTTACTCTCTCCCCTCTCTTTATTCTCTCTCTCCTCTCTTTATTCTCTCTCCTCTCTTTATTCTCTCTCTCCTCTCTTTACTCTCTCTCTCTCCCCTCTTTATTCTCTCTCTCCTCACTTTACTCTCTCTCTCCCCTCTTAATCTCTCTCTTCTCTCTTTATTCTCTCTCTCCTCTCTTTACTCTCTCTCTCATCTCTTTACTCTCTCTCCCCTCTCTTTACTCTCTCTCTCCTCTCTTTACTCTCTCTCTCCTCTCTTTACTCTCTCCCCTCTCTTTATTCTCTCTCTCCTCTCTTTACTCTCTCTCCTCTTTTTACTGTCTCCCCCTCTCTTTACTCTCTCTCTCCTCTCTTTATTCTCTCTCTCCTCTCTTTACTCTCTCCCCCTCTCTTTACTCTCTCCCCTCTCTTTATTCTCTCTCTCCTCTCTTTATTCTCTCTTTCCTCTCTTTACTCTTTCTCCTCTCTTTACTCTCTCTCTCCTCTCTTTACTCTCTCCCCTCTCTTTATTCTCTCTCTCCTCTCTTTACTCTCTCTCCTCTTTTTACTCTCTCCCCCTCTCTTTACTCTCTCCCCTCTCTTTACTCTCTCTCTCTCCCCTCTTTATTCTCTCTCTCCTCTCTTTACTCTCTCTCTCCTCTCTTTACTCTCTCTCTCCTCTCTTTACTCTCTCTCTCCTCTCTTTATTCTCTCTCTTCTCTTTACTCTCTCTTTTTACTCTCTCCCCCTCTCTTTATTCTCTCTCTCCTCTCTTTATTCTCTCTCTCCTCTCTTTATTCTCTCTCTCCTCTCTTTTTACTCTCTCCCCCTCTCTTTATTCTCTCTCTCCTCTCTTTATTCTCTCTCTCCTCTCTTTATTCTCTCTCTCTTTTCTTTACTCTCTCTCTCCTCTCTTTATTCTCTCTCTCCTCTCTTTATTCTCTCTCTCCCCTCTTTATTCTCTCTCTCCTCTCTTTACTCTCTCTCTCCTCTCTTTACTCTCTCTCTCCTCTCTTTACTCTCTCTCTCCTCTCTTTACTCTCTCTCTCCTCTCTTTATTCTCTCTCTCCTCTCTTTACTCTCTCCCCCTCTCTTTACTCTCTCCCCTCTCTTTATTCTCTCTCTCCTCTCTTTATTCTCTCTCCTCTCTTTATTCTCTCTCTCCTCTCTTTACTCTCTCTCTCTCCCCTCTTTATTCTCTCTCTCCTCACTTTACTCTCTCTCTCCCCTCTTAAATCTCTCTCTTCTCTCTTTATTCTCTCTCTCCTCTCTTTACTCTCTCTCTCATCTCTTTACTCTCTCTCCCCTCTCTTTACTCTCTCTCTCCTCTCTTTACTCTCTCTCTCCTCTCTTTACTCTCTCCCCTCTCTTTATTCTCTCTCTCCTCTCTTTACTCTCTCTCCTCTTTTTACTGTCTCCCCCTCTCTTTACTCTCTCTCTCCTCTCTTTATTCTCTCTCTCCTCTCTTTACTCTCTCCCCCTCTCTTTACTCTCTCCCCTCTCTTTATTCTCTCTC
Organism: Salmo salar; assembly: GCF_965601325.2. Taxonomy (NCBI): domain Eukaryota; kingdom Metazoa; phylum Chordata; class Actinopteri; order Salmoniformes; family Salmonidae; genus Salmo; species Salmo salar. The sequence continues at coordinate 36,261,302 of NC_138314.1, forward strand.
TCCTCTCTTTATTCTCTCTTCCTCTCTTTACTCTTTCTCCTCTCTTTTTACTCTCTCTCTCCTCTCTTTACTCTCTCCCCTCTCTTTATTCTCTCTCTCCTCTCTTTACTCTCTCTCCTCTTTTTACTCTCTCCCCCTCTCTTTACTCTCTCCCCTCTCTTTACTCTCTCTCTCTCCCTCTTTATTCTCTCTCTCCTCTCTTTACTCTCTCTCTCCTCTCTTTACTCTCTCTCTCCTCTCTTACTCTCTCTCTCCTCTCTTTATTCTCTCTCTTCTCTTACTCTCTCTTTTACTCTCTCCCCCTCTCTTATTCTCTCTCTCCTCTCTTTATTCTCTCTCTCTCTCTTTATTCTCTCTCTCCTCTCTTTTACTCTCTCCCCTCTCTTTATTCTCTCTCTCCTCTCTTTATTCTCTCTCTCTTTATTCTCTCTCTCCTCTCTTTATTCTCTCTCTCCTCTCTTTATTCTCTCTCTCCTCTCTTTATTCTCTCTCTCCTCTCTTTATTCTCTCCTCTCCTCCTCTTCTACTCTCACCCTCTCTTTACTCTCTCCCCTCTCTTTATTCTCTCTCTCCTCTCTTTACTCTCTCTCTCCTCTCTTTACTCTCTCCCCCTCTCTTTACTCTCTCCCCTCTCTTTACTCTCTCTCTCCTCTCTTTATTCTCTCTCTCCCTCTTTACTCTCTCTCTCCCCTCTTTACTCTCTCTCTCCCCACTTTACTCTCTCTCTCCTCTCTTTATTCTCTCTCTCCTCTCTTTATTCTCTCTCTCCTTTCTTTACTCTCTCTCTCCTCTCTTTACTCTCTCATCTCTTTACTCTCTCTCCTCTCTTTACTCTCTCTCTCCTCTCTTTACTCTCTGTCTCCTCTCTTTACTCTCTCTCCCCTCTCTTTACTCTCTCTCTCCTCTCTTTACTCTCTCTCCTCTCTTTACTCTCTCTCTCCACTCTTTACTCTCTCTCCTCTCTTTACCCTCTCTCCTATCTTACTCTCTCTCTCCTATCTTTATTCTCTCTCTCTTCTCTTTACTCTCTCTTTTACTCTCTCTCCTCTCTTTACTCTCTCTCTCCTCTCTTTACTCTCTCTCTCCTATCTTTACTCTCTCTCTCCTCTCTTTATTCTCTCTCTCCTCTCTTTATTCTCTCCTCTCTTTACGCTCTCTCCTCTCTTTTACTCTCACCCCCTCTCTTTACTCTCTCCCCTCTCTTTATTCTCTCTCTCCTCTCTTTACTCTCTCTCTCCTCTTTTACTCTCTCCCCCTCTCTTTACTCTCTCCCCTCTCTTTACTCTCTCCCCTCTCTTTACTCTATCTCTCCTCTCTTTATTCTCTCTCTCCTCTCCTTTACTCTCTCTCTCCTCTCTTCTATTCTCTCCCCTCTCTTTACTCTCTCCCCTCTCTTTATTCTCTCTCTCCTCTCTTTATTCTCTCTCTCCTCTCTTTTTCTCTCTCTCCTCTCTTTACTCTCTCTCTCCTCTCTTTACTCTCTCCCCTCTCTTTATTCTCTCTCTCCTCTCTTTACTCTTCCCCTCTCTTTATCTCTCTCCCCTCTCTTTACTCTTCTCTCTCCCCTCTTATTCTCTCTCTCCTCTCTTTACTCTCTCTCTCCTCTCTTTACTCTCTCTCTCCTCTCTTTACTCTCTCTCTCCTCTCTTTACTCTCTCTCTCCTCTCTTTATTCTCTCTCTCCTCTCTTTACTCTCTCCCCTCTCTTTACTCTCTCCCCTCTCTTTATTCTCTCTCTCCTCTCTTTATTCTCTCTCCTCTCTTTATTCTCTCTCTCCTCTCTTTACTCTCTCTCTCTCCCCTCTTTATTCTCTCTCTCCTCACTTTACTCTCTCTCTCCCCTCTTAAATCTCTCTCTTCTCTCTTTATTCTCTCTCTCCTCTCTTTACTCTCTCTCTCATCTCTTTACTCTCTCTCCCTCTCTTTACTCTCTCTCTCCTCTCTTTACTCTCTCTCTCCTCTCTTTACTCTCTCCCCTCTCTTTATTCTCTCTCTCCTCTCTTTACTCTCTCTCCTCTTTTACTGTCTCCCCCTCTCTTTACTCTCTCTCTCCTCTCTTTATTCTCTCTCTCCTCTCTTTACTCTCTCCCCCTCTCTTTACTCTCTCCCCTCTCTTTATTCTCTCTCTCCTCTCTTTATTCTCTCTTTCCTCTCTTTACTCTTTCTCCTCTCTTTTTACTCTCTCTCTCCTCTCTTTACTCTCTCCCCTCTCTTTATTCTCTCTCTCCTCTCTTTACTCTCTCTCCTCTTTTTACTCTCTCCCCCTCTCTTTACTCTCTCCCCTCTCTTTACTCTCTCTCTCTCCCCTCTTTATTCTCTCTCTCCTCTCTTTACTCTCTCTCTCCTCTCTTTACTCTCTCTCTCCTCTCTTTATTCTCTCTCTTCTCTTTACTCTCTCTTTTACTCTCTCCCCCTCTCTTTATTCTCTCTCTCCTCTCTTTATTCTCTCTCTCCTCTCTTTATTCTCTCTCTCCTCTCTTTTTACTCTCTCCCCCTCTCTTTATTCTCTCTCTCCTCTCTTTATTCTCTCTCTCCTCTCTTTATTCTCTCTCTCTTTCTTTACTCTCTCTCTCCTCTCTTTATTCTCTCTCTCCTCTCTTTATTCTCTCTCTCCCCTCTTTATTCTCTCTCTCCTCTCTTTACTCTCTCTCTCCTCTCTTTACTCTCTCTCTCCTCTCTTTACTCTCTCTCTCCTCTCTTTACTCTCTCTCTCCTCTCTTTATTCTCTCTCTCCTCTCTTTACTCTCTCCCCCTCTCTTTACTCTCTCCCCTCTCTTTATTCTCTCTCTCCACTCTTTATTCTCTCTCCTCTCTTTATTCTCTCTCTCCTCTCTTTACTCTCTCTCTCTCCCCTCTTTATTCTCTCTCTCCTCACTTTACTCTCTCTCTCCCCTCTTAAATCTCTCTCTTCTCTCTTTATTCTCTCTCTCCTCTCTTTACTCTCTCTCTCATCTCTTTACTCTCTCTCCCCTCTCTTTACTCTCTCTCTCCTCTCTTTACTCTCTCTCTCCTCTCTTTACTCTCTCCCCTCTCTTTATTCTCTCTCTCCTCTCTTTACTCTCTCTCCTCTTTTTACTGTCTCCCCCTCTCTTTACTCTCTCTCTCCTCTCTTTATTCTCTCTCTCCTCTCTTTACTCTCTCCCCCTCTCTTTACTCTCTCCCCTCTCTTTATTCTCTCTCTCCTCTCTTTATTCTCTCTTTCCTCTCTTTACTCTTTCTCCTCTCTTTTACTCTCTCTCTCCTCTCTTTACTCTCTCCCCTCTCTTTATTCTCTCTCTCCTCTCTTTACTCTCTCTCCTCTTTTTACTCTCTCCCCCTCTCTTTACTCTCTCCCCTCTCTTTACTCTCTCTCTCTCCCTCTTTATTCTCTCTCTCCTCTCTTTACTCTCTCTCTCCTCTCTTTACTCTCTCTCTCCTCTCTTTACTCTCTCTCTCCTCTCTTTATTCTCTCTCTTCTCTTTACTCTCTCTTTTACTCTCTCCCCCTCTCTTTATTCTCTCTCTCCTCTCTTTATTCTCTCTCTCCTCTCTTTATTCTCTCTGTCCTCTCTTTTTACTCTCTCCCCCTCTCTTTATTCTCTCTCTCCTCTCTTTATTCTCTCTCTCCTCTCTTTATTCTCTCTCTCTTTTCTTTACTCTCTCTCTCCTCTCTTTATTCTCTCTCTCCTCTCTTTATTCTCTCTCTCCTCTCTTTATTCTCTCTCTCCTCTCTTTATTCTCTCCTCTCTTTACGCTCTCTCCTCTCTTTTACTCTCACCCCCTCTCTTTACTCTCTCCCCTCTCTTTATTCTCTCTCTCCTCTCTTTACTCTCTCTCTCCTCTTTTTACTCTCTCCCCCTCTCTTTACTCTCTCCCCTCTCTTTACTCTCTCTCTCCTCTCTTTATTCTCTCTCTCCCCTCTTTACTCTCTCTCTCCCCTCTTTACTCTCTCTCTCCCCACTTTACTCTCTCTCTCCTCTCTTTATTCTCTCTCTCCTCTCTTTATTCTCTCTCTCCTTTCTTTACTCTCTCTCTCCTCTCTTTACTCTCTCATCTCTTTACTCTCTCTCCTCTCTTTACTCTCTCTCTCCTCTCTTTACTCTCTGTCTCCTCTCTTTACTCTCTCTCCCCTCTCTTTACTCTCTCTCTCCTCTCTTTACTCTCTCTCCTCTCTTTACTCTCTCTCTCCACTCTTTACTCTCTCTCTCCTCTCTTTACTCTCTCTCTCCTATCTTTACTCTCTCTCTCCTATCTTTATTCTCTCTCTCTTCTCTTTACTCTCTCTTTTTACTCTCTCTCCTCTCTTTACTCTCTCTCTCTCCTCTCTTTATTCTCTCTCTCCTCTCTTTACTCTCTCCCCTCTCTTTATTCTCTCTCTTCTCTTTACACTCTCTTTTTACTCTCTCCCCCTCTCTTTATTGTCTCTCTCTCCTCTCTTTATTCTCTCTCTCCTCTCTTTATTCTCTCTCTCTTTTCTTTACTCTCTCTCTCCTCTCTTTATTCTCTCCTCTCTTTACGCTCTCTCCTCTCTTTTTACTCTCACCCCCTCTCTTTACTCTCTCCCCTCTCTTTATTCTCTCTCTCCTCTCATTACTCTCTCTCTCCTCTCTTTATTCTCTCTCTCCTCTCTTTACTCTCTCTCTCCTCTCTTTATTCTCTCTGTCCTCTCTTTACTCTCTCCCCTCTCTTTACTCTCTCCCCTCTCTTTATTCTCTCTCTCCTCTCTTTATTCTATCTCCTCTCTTTATTCTCTCTCTCCTCTCTTTACTCTCTCTCTCTCCCCTCTTTATTCTCTCTCTCCTCACTTTACTCTCTCTCTCCCCTCTTTACTCTCTCTCTCCTCTCTTTATTCTCTCTCTCCTCTCTTTACTCTCTCTCTTATCTCTTTACTCTCTCTCTCCTCTCTTTATTCTCTCTCTCCTCTCTTTACTCTATCTCTCCTCTCTTTATTCTCTCTCTCCTCTCCTTTTACTCTCTCTCTCCTCTCTTTCTATTCTCTCCCCCTCTCTTTACTCTCTCCCCTCTCTTTATTCTCTCTCTCCTCTCTTTATTCTCTCTCTCCTCTCTTTTTTCTCTCTCTCCTCTCTTTACTCTCTCTCTCCTCTCTTTACTCTCTCCCCTCTCTTTATTCTCTCTCTCCTCTCTTTACTCTCTCTCCTCTTTTTACTCTCTCCCCTCTCTTTATTCTCTCTCCCCTCTCTTTACTCTCTCTCTCTCCCCTCTTTATTCTCTCTCTCCTCTCTTTACTCTCTCTCTCCTCTCTTTACTCACTCTCTCCTCTCTTTACTCTCTCTCCTCTCTTTACTCTCTCTCTCCTCTCTTTACTCTCTCTCCTCTCTTATTCTCTCTCTTCTCTTACTCTTTCTTTTACTCTCTCCCCCTCTCTTTATTCTCTCTCTCCTCTCTTTATTCTCTCTCTCCTCTCTTTTACTCTCTCCCCTCTCTTATTCTCTCTCTCCTCTCTTTATTCTCTCTCTCTTTCTTTACTCTCTCTCTCCTCTCTTTATTTCTCTCTCCTCTCTTTATTCTCTCTCTCCTCTCTTTATTCTCTCTCTTCTCTTTACTCTCTCTTTTACTCTCTCCCCCTCTTTTATTCTCTCTCTCTCTTTATTCTCTCTCTCCTCTCTTTATTCTCTCTCTCCTCTCTTTTACTCTCTCCCCCTCTCTTTATTCTCTCTCTCCTCTCTTTATTCTCTCTCTCCTCTCTTTATTCTCTCTCTCTTTTCTTTACTCTCTCTCTCCTCTCTTTATTCTCTCTCTCCTCTCTTTATTCTCTCTCTCCTCTCTTTATTCTCTCCTCTCTTTACGCTCTCTCCTCTCTTTTTACTCTCACCCCCTCTCTTTACTCTCTCCCCTCTCTTTATTCTCTCTCTCCTCTCTTTACTCTCTCTCTCCTCTTTTTACTCTCTCCCCCTCTCTTTACTCTCTCCCCTCTCTTTACTCTCTCTCTCCTCTCTTTATTCTCTCTCTCCCCTCTTTACTCTCTCTCTCCCCTCTTTACTCTCTCTCTCCCCACTTTACTCTCTCTCTCCTCTCTTTATTCTCTCTCTCCTCTCTTTATTCTCTCTCTCCTTTCTTTACTCTCTCTCTCCTCTCTTTACTCTCTCATCTCTTTACTCTCTCTCCTCTCTTTACTCTCTCTCTCCTCTCTTTACTCTCTGTCTCCTCTCTTTACTCTCTCTCCCCTCTCTTTACTCTCTCTCTCCTCTCTTTACTCTCTCTCCTCTCTTTACTCTCTCTCTCCACTCTTTACTCTCTCTCTCCTCTCTTTACTCTCTCTCTCCTATCTTTACTCTCTCTCTCCTATCTTTATTCTCTCTCTCTTCTCTTTACTCTCTCTTTTTACTCTCTCTCCTCTCTTTACTCTCTCTCTCTCCTCTCTTTATTCTCTCTCTCCTCTCTTTACTCTCTCTCCTCTCTTTATTCTCTCTCTTCTCTTTACACTCTCTTTTTACTCTCTCCCCCTCTCTTTATTCTCTCTCTCCTCTCTTTATTCTCTCTCTCCTCTCTTTATTCTCTCTCTCCTCTCTTTATTCTCTCCTCTCTTTACGCTCTCTCCTCTCTTTTTACTCTCACCCCCTCTCTTTACTCTCTCCCCTCTCTTTATTCTCTCTCTCCTCTCATTACTCTCTCTCTCCTCTCTTTATTCTCTCTCTCCTCTCTTTACTCTCTCTCTCCTCTCTTTATTCTCTCTGTCCTCTCTTTACTCTCTCCCCTCTCTTTACTCTCTCCCCTCTCTTTATTCTCTCTCTCCTCTCTTTACTCTCTCTCTCTCCCCTCTTTATTCTCTCTCTCCTCACTTTACTCTCTCTCTCCCCTCTTTACTCTCTCTCTCCTCTCTTTATTCTCTCTCTCCTCTCTTTACTCTCTCTCTTATCTCTTTACTCTCTCTCTCCTCTCTTTATTCTCTCTCTCCTCTCTTTACTCTATCTCTCCTCTCTTTATTCTCTCTCTCCTCTCCTTTTACTCTCTCTCTCCTCTCTTTCTATTCTCTCCCCCTCTCTTTACTCTCTCCCCTCTCTTTATTCTCTCTCTCCTCTCTTTATTCTCTCTCTCCTCTCTTTTTCTCTCTCTCCTCTCTTTACTCTCTCTCTCCTCTCTTTACTCTCTCCCCTCTCTTTATTCTCTCTCTCCTCTCTTTACTCTCTCTCCTCTTTTTACTCTCTCCCCTCTCTTTATTCTCTCTCCCCTCTCTTTACTCTCTCTCTCTCCCCTCTTTATTCTCTCTCTCCTCTCTTTACTCTCTCTCTCCTCTCTTTACTCACTCTCTCCTCTCTTTACTCTCTCTCCTCTCTTTACTCTCTCTCTCCTCTCTTTACTCTCTCTCCTCTCTTTATTCTCTCTCTTCTCTTTACTCTCTCTTTTTACTCTCTCCCCCTCTCTTTATTCTCTCTCTCCTCTCTTTATTCTCTCTCTCCTCTCTTTTTACTCTCTCCCCCTCTCTTTATTCTCTCTCTCCTCTCTTTATTCTCTCTCTCTTTTCTTTACTCTCTCTCTCCTCTCTTTATTTTCTCTCTCCTCTCTTTATTCTCTCTCTCCTCTCTTTATTCTCTCTCTTCTCTTTACTCTCTCTTTTTACTCTCTCCCCCTCTCTTTATTCTCTCTCTCCTCTCTTTATTCTCTCTCTCCTCTCTTTATTCTCTCTCTCCTCTCTTTTTACTCTCTCCCCCTCTCTTTATTCTCTCTCTCCTCTCTTTATTCTCTCTCTCCTCTCTTTATTCTCTCTCTTTTCTTTACTCTCTCTCTCCTCTCTTTATTCTCTCTCTCCTCTCTTTATTCTCTCTCTCCTCTCTTTATTCTCTCTCTCCTTTCTTTACTCTCTCTCTCCTCTCTTTACTCTCTCATCTCTTTACTCTCTCTCCTCTCTTTACTCTCTCTCTCCTCTCTTTACTCTCTGTCTCCTCTCTTTACTCTCTCTCCCCTCTCTTTACTCTCTCTCTCCTCTCTTTACTCTCTCTCCTCTCTTTACTCTCTCTCTCCACTCTTTACTCTCTCTCTCCTCTCTTTACTCTCTCTCTCCTATCTTTACTCTCTCTCTCCTATCTTTATTCTCTCTCTCTTCTCTTTACTCTCTCTTTTTACTCTCTCTCCTCTCTTTACTCTCTCTCTCCTCTCTTTATTCTCTCTCTCCTCTCTTTACTCTCTCTCCTCTCTTTATTCTCTCTCTTCTCTTTACACTCTCTTTTTACTCTCTCCCCCTCTCTTTATTCTCTCTCTCCTCTCTTTATTCTCTCTCTCCTCTCTTTATTCTCTCTCTCTTTTCTTTACTCTCTCTCTCCTCTCTTTATTCTCTCTCTCCTCTCTTTATTCTCTCCTCTCTTTACGCTCTCTCCTCTCTTTTTACTCTCACCCCCTCTCTTTACTCTCTCCCCTCTCTTTATTCTCTCTCTCCTCTCATTACTCTCTCTCTCCTCTCTTTATTCTCTCTCTCCTCTCTTTACTCTCTCTCTCCTCTCTTTATTCTCTCTGTCCTCTCTTTACTCTCTCCCCTCTCTTTACTCTCTCCCCTCTCTTTATTCTCTCTCTCCTCTCTTTAGTCTATCTCCTCTCTTTATTCTCTCTCTCCTCTCTTTACTCTCTCTCTCTCCCCTCTTTATTCTCTCTCTCCTCACTTTACTCTCTCTCTCCCCTCTTTACTCTCTCTCTCCTCTCTTTATTCTCTCTCTCCTCTCTTTACTCTCTCTCTCCTCTCTTTCTATTCTCTCCCCCTCTCTTTACTCTCTCCCCTCTCTTTATTCTCTCTCTCCTCTCTTTACTTCTCTCTCTCCTCTCTTTTTTCTCTCTCTCCTCTCTTTACTCTCTCTCTCCTCTCTTTACTCTCTCCCCTCTCTTTATTCTCTCTCTCCTCTCTTTACTCTCTCTCCTCTTTTTACTCTCTCCCCTCTCTTTATTCTCTCTCCCCTCTCTTTACTCTCTCTCTCTCCCCTCTTTATTCTCTCTCTCCTCTCTTTACTCTCTCTCTCCTCTCTTTACTCACTCTCTCCTCTCTTTACTCTCTCTCCTCTCTTTACTCTCTCTCTCCTCTCTTTACTCTCTCTCCTCTCTTTATTCTCTCTCTTCTCTTTACTCTCTCTTTTTACTCTCTCCCCCTCTCTTTATTCTCTCTCTCCTCTCTTTATTCTCTCTCTCCTCTCTTTTTACTCTCTCCCCCTCTCTTTATTCTCTCTCTCCTCTCTTTATTCTCTCTCTCTTTTCTTTACTCTCTCTCTCCTCTCTTTATTTTCTCTCTCCTCTCTTTATTCTCTCTCTCCTCTCTTTATTCTCTCCTCTCTTTACGCTCTCTCCTCTCTTTTTACTCTCACCCCCTCTCTTTACTCTCTCCCCTCTCTTTATTCTCTCTCTCCTCTCTTTACTCTCTCTCTCTCCTCTTTTTACTCTCTCCCCCTCTCTTTACTCTCTCCCCTCTCTTTACTCTCTCTCTCCTCTCTTTATTCTCTCTCTCCCCTCTTTACTCTCTCTCTCCCCTCTTTACTCTCTCTCTCCTCTCTTTCTCTCTCTCCTCTCTTTATTCTCTCTCCTCTCTTTACTCTCTCTCTCCTCTCTTTACTCTCTCCTCTCTTTACTCTCTCATCTCTTTACTCTCTCTCTCCTCTCTTTACTCTCTTTACTCTCTCTCTCCTCTCTTTACTCTCTCTCCCCTCTCTTTACTCTCTCTCTCCTCTCTTTACTCTCTCTCCTCTCTTTACTCTCTCTCTCCTCTCTTTACTCTCTCTCTCCTCTCTTTACTCTCTCTCCTCTCTTTATTCTCTCTCTCTTCTCTTTACTCTCTCTTTTTACTCTCTCTCCTCTCTTTACTCTCTCTCTCTCCTCTCTTTATTCTCTCTCTCCTCTCTTTACTCTCTCTCCTCTCTTTATTCTCTCTCTCCTCTCTTTACTCTATCTCTCCTCTCTTTATTCTCTCTCTCCTCTCCTTTTTACTCTCTCTCTCCTCTCTTTCTATTCTCTCCCCCTCTCTTTACTCTCTCCCCTCTCTTTATTCTCTCTCTCCTCTCTTTACTCTCTCTCTCCTCTCTTTTTACTCTCTCCTCCTCTCTTTACTCTCTCCCCTACTCTATATGCATTTGCTGCTGGACAGATCAGAGTCAGAGCCACATGGAGAGACACAGAGACCAATGTTTGACTGACACCGCCCAAACCTTTCTCTATTGACATCAATTCTGGTTTCTGACTTGGTGGAGAACCCTTGGCCTTACTGCACAAGTCTAGGATGCTAGGGACACAGGTCCCCTTCACAGTAATGTGCTTCAGGGTGACTGGGCACCAGTAAGGGTTAGCCACCATTAGCACTGGAAGGACTAGGGCACAGAGGGCTAGCATTTGTTTACTAGGCCTAATGTTGTCAACCCATTAACGATTTTCTCTATGTGCTGCATGGATCTGAGGCATAAGGATGGATAGGCTGAACACTTGTCAATCTCTCTCATACCCTATCCATCTCCCCCATCTTTGTTTTTGTCTCTCGCTCTCTTTCCATCTCCCTCCAACCATCCTAATTCTTTGTCTAGTTCACTCTCTCTCTCTCTCTCTCTTCTCTCTCTCTCTCTCTCTCTCTCTCTCTCGCTTTCTCTCTTGTTCCTCGTTCCTTCGTGATTCAGAAGAAGCCAGTGTTGCCAGTCAGTTTTCCAGCCTGCCACTAGTGGGCAGTGGCACAAAGCCTGAACAGACCTCTTCTCCTCTCCTATTCTCTCTTTCTCCTCCTCTATTCTCTCTTTCTCCTCCTCTATTCTCTCTTCTCCTCTCCTATTCTCTCTTCTCCTATTCTCTCTCTTCTCCTCTCCTATTCTCTCATCTCTTCTCCTATTCTTACTCTTCTCCTCTCCTATTCTCTCTCTTCTCCTCTCCTATTCTGTCTTCTATTCTCCTTTTCTCTCTCTTCTCTTCTCCTCTCCTATTCTCTCTCTTCTCCTCTCCTATTGTCTCTTCTCCTCTCCTATTCTGTTTCTTCTCCTCTCCTATTCTGTTTCTTCTCCTCTCCCATTCTGTCTCTTCTCTTCCCTTCTCATATTCTCTCCCTTCTCCTCTCCTATTCTCTCTTCTCTTCTCCGATTCTCTCTTCTCCTCTCCCATTCTCTCCTCTCCTATTCTCTCTCTTCTCCTCTCCTATTCTCTCTTCTCATATTCTCTCTCTTCTCCTCTCCTATTCTCTCTTCTCTTCTCCTTTTCTCTCTCTTCTCTTCTCCTCTTCTATTATCTCTCTTCTCCTCTCATATTCTCTCTTCTCCTCTCCCATTCTCTCTTCTCCTCTCCTATTCTCTCTTCTCTCCTATTCTCTCTCTTCTCCTCTCCTATTCTCTCTTCTCTTCTCCTATTCTCTCTTCTTTTCTCCTATTCTCCTATTCTCTCTCCTCTCCTATTCTCTCTTCTCCTCTCCTATTCTCTCGTCTCCTCTCCTATTCTCTCTTCTCCTCTCTTATTCTCTCTCTTCTCCTCTCTTATTCTCTCTCTTCTCCTCTCCTATTCTGTCTCTTCTCCTCTCCTATTCTGTCTCTTCTCTTCTCCTATTCTCTCTTCTCTTATCATATTCTGTCTCTTCTCCTCTCCTATTCTGTCTCTTCTCCTCTCCTATTCTGTCTCTTCTCTTCTCCTATTCTTTCTTCTCTTCTCCTATTCTCTCTCTTCTCTCCTATTCTCTCTCTTCTCCTGTCCTATTCTCTCTCTTCTCTCCTATTCTCTCTTCTCCTCTCCTATTCTGTCCTCTTCTCCTATTCTCTCTTCTCTTCTCCTCTCATATTCTCTCTTCTCTTCTCCTACTCTCTCTCTTATCCTCTTCTATTCTCTCTCCCTTCTCCTGTCCTATTCTCTCTCTTATCATCTCCTATTCTCTCTCTTCTCCTCTCCTATTCTGTCTCTTCTCCTCTCCTATTCTCTCCCTTCTCTCCTATTCTCCCTCTTCTCCTGTCCTATTCTCTCTCTTATCCTGTCCTATTCTCTCTCTTATCTTCTCCTATTCTCTCTTCTCTTCTCCTCTCCTATTCTCTCTTCTCTTCTCCTATTCTCTCTCTTATCCTCTCCTATTCTCTCTCTTCTCCTCTCCTATTCTCTCTCTTCTCCTCTCCTATTCTCTCACATTTTCTCTTTTTCCTCTTCTCTCACTTCTTCCTCTCCTCGTCCTCTCCGGTCGTAAGGTCCATGTGAACTACTCCATGGTGGCTGTGCCAACAAAGACAGCCCCGGGCTTGTAGCTGGGGCCTGTAGCTGGGGCCTGTAGCTGGGGCCTGTAGCTGGGGCCTGTAGCTGGGGCCTGTAGCGGGGCCTGTAGCGGGGCCTGTAGCTGGGGCCTGTAGCTGGGGCCTGTAGCTGGGGCCTGTAGCTGGGGCCTGTAGCTGGGGCCTGTAGCTGGGGCCTGTAGCTGGGGCCTGTAGCTGAGCCTATTTAATAGAACCTGGCCCATTACTTTACCACTCCTCCCTCTCAGTGCAGATAGCTATTATGCCCAAAAGAGGAGAGAAAAAGACAGCTCCTTCCCTCCCAGCTCCAAGCCCAGGTGGTGCCGTGCCGGGCCGTATGTGCAGCTCTAACGCACAGGAAGAAAACTCTCTAATTCCAGACCCAACAGCCTAAGGAACTCCTAACTAAAGAATCCCATCCGCTTTCTAATAAAGTGTTCCTAATTAAGAGTTGCCGTCGACATGTGTGGTTTGAGGATTTATATACATTTATAGTATAATATGTAGACTAATGGATTTTATAGGAATGTCCGTTAGATGTATTTTTTTACAGGTGATGTTTGAGTCATAATGAACAGCTGTGATTTACCTGGGATATGTGTTCCTTTAGTTTTGTAATGTGAATATTATTTCTATAGGAAATAAGGAAAACAAATATCTTTCATTTAATCTGGTTTGTTTAATTGGCCAACCTCTCTTTTTGGTCTTAATATTGTGATTCAATTCATTTGTACTTCAAATTCTATTGTACATCTTCCTTAAAGGTCTCAGATGATTTAAAAAAAAAAAATGAATGAAGTTTTAATTTATAGTTTTTCATTCACAATCTTTTTCTAGGAGTTTAAGTGTTTCAGTCAAAGATTTAGTTAAATAGTTATGACCTAAAACACAGAAACAGATCCTAATAAAGTAAGCCCATAATTTATTCTATATTCTATAAAGTACTCGCACTGCTGGAATTTGTTCAGATTTGTCTCATTTGTTTTGGACTATCTGAAAGTTTGCTTCTAATAAGCCTGGGAGAGGAGGGGGCTCTGGCTAAATGAGTCGGTCGTTGACAGGGTGTGACAATACCAATCATTTGCAACGTGTGAAACTGTCATTTTGCTGTTGTCTACACACACCAGGTGCTCAGGGCAGGTTTGACGTCGATGGGTGGAGGAGGGACACACACATTGTGTTAACACGTATTAAAGAGGAGGAGGAACACACACATTGTGTTAACACGTATTAAAGAGGAGGAGGGACACACACATTGTGTTAACACGTATTAAAGAGGAGGAGGGACACACACATTGTGTTAACACGTATTAAAGAGGAGGAGGAACACACACATTGTGTTAACACGTATTAAAGAGGAGGAGGGACACACACATTGTGTTAACACGTATTAAAGAGGAGGAGGGACACACACATTGTGTTAACACGTATTAAAGAGGAGGAGGAACACACACATTGTGTTAACACGTATTAAAGAGGAGGAGGGACACACACATTGTGTTAACACGTATTAAAGAGGAGGAGGGACACACACATTGTGTTAACACGTATTAAAGAGGAGGAGGGACACACACATTGTGTTAACACGTATTAAAGAGGAGGAGGGACACACACATTGTGTTAACACGTATTAAAGAGGAGGAGGGACACACACATTGTGTTAACACGTATTAAAGAGGAGGAGGAACACACACATTGTGTTAACACGTATTAAAGAGGAGGAGGGACACACACATTGTGTTAACACGTATTAAAGAGGAGGAGGGACACACACATTGTGTTAACACGTATTAAAGAGGAGGAGACGTGCTGCTGTGTGTAGACAGGGTGCTTGATGGCGACTCTGGGAGGAATCAGAAAAACATTTCCTCACTAACTCCTACACTCGTCTTCTAAAAAGCCTTTTTGACAGGACAGATGTGTGTGTGTGTGTGTGTGTGTGTGTGTGTGTGTGTGTGTGTGCAGAGGAAGAGTGTGTGAAGTGCAGCCAAAGTGGAACAGGAATCCCTCCGTATCCTCCTTTCATTTCAGGGTGCTTGGATAATAAACACACTTAATTAAAAATGACTTCAGAGTTGAAGAAGTCACTTAGGCCTGTGAAAACTTCCCCAGACCACAATAGATTCTACCTATTTCAATTCACATGAACTTTTTCCCTGCTTGTTATTGCCCTATCTTAATTTTACAGCATATTTTAACAATTTGAGTTTATTTCTATGCATTAACGTTTAGTTTCTGTTATTAATTTCACATCTTAACGTTACGTAACATTCGTTGCTGTGTACATTATCATATTCTACTTGTGTTTGGTAGTAAGTTGCTAAAACAATGGATATGAAGTTGATCCCAATTCAATAATACCACACATGTATGTGTCGGCCCTAACTCTTCAGTTAAGTGATGGATGGATCGATTAAAAGTTGAAAAGTGACAGACACATGGCCTTTGGACTCACTGAGTGCTATTCACTGGCTAAGACCGTTGTCACTGAGTTCTAATCACACACAAATACAGGTGCGCACACACACACACACACACACACACATTTACAAGTGTGAGTCGGAGGAAATTCTGTGGACTCTAACAAACGTGTGTGTTGTTGTGTTGTCTTCCAGGAGGGTTATGGTGTGATGGTGCTCAACCCCAATGAGAACCACCTGGAGGTGGAGAGGCCGGCCAAGCCCACCCCCCTGCCCTCCCCCGAGGTCTCGGACGAACCCGCCGAGAAGAGAGAGCGCAAGGACGACCGGGAGAGCAAGAAGAAGAGGGACTTCTACGAGAAGTACCGCAACCCGCAGAAGGAGGGAGAGACCGAACAGATCCCCATACGGGTGAGCGAGGGAGGGGTGGTTGGAGGAGGGGAGGGGGGGTGGAATAAGAAAGCCATACACAGGGGCCATAAAAGCTGCGAACGGGGAGGTTAATGGGTAGAGTTGGGATCGAGGCAGTCAGGAAGAGAGTGATAGATAGATGCAAGTGTAGAAAGGGTTGTGGGCGGGGTTGGGAGGGAGGGAGGGTGGAGAGAGTGAGAGAAGGAAAGAAAGAGAGGCTGTTTGTGGTCAGGCTGTGGACTGTTTGGCCATGCTCCAGTATGCTCTCAGTGTGTGAGTGTTAACCACATGACACACTCTTCCTTCTCTCGCTCTCTCTTCCTCCCTCTCTCTCTCTGGTCAGAGCAGCTTTGTCCCCTCACACTGTTGACCAATGGAATTATTATCTGCCGAACACACACTCTGTAAACACACGCACACCCAGCGTTCTTATCATGGCCCATAGACCATCTTTTAACCACACACACACGCACACACACCTCGGCCACCTTGCCGTACACTCAGACACAAAAAGGGAATATTGCAGTGATCAAAAGAAATATGGCCGCCATGATGAAAAATAGAAACAAAGGTTCCTCAATCCAGCCCTTCTGTCAAACCTAACAGAAGTCGATGATCGTCACGTCATCGTCAAGTCTTTGACCACGTGTCCATCCACACAGACCTTGTCTCTCGATGTCCAACAGGCGCAGTGGAGCAGAGTGAAGTGGACAGTGTGTGGGGTATTTGTGAGTTTTAATTTGTTGAGAATGTGATAGGGGACTAGCCTCTTTGTCTCATCACAGTTGATGGCGGTAGCGCTCACACCAATGTGTGTGGGTGTGTGTGTACATGTACATGTGCACGTGCGTGTCCAAGCGTTTGTATGTGCGTGTGTGTGAGATGTCACTGTCGTCTCTGACAGGCCTAGTGGTCTCGGTGGGACTGATGGGCGGTGTGTGAGCTGTCAGCACTGCCTCTTCTCCCTGCCTGTCTCTCCTGACACTATCTCTACACACACTAATAGGGGCTCATTAGCAGTAGCCGATTAGCTCCCTCTGTCATAAAAGATGGCTTAAAGCCCCTTATCATCACTAACTATCTATCATCTATCTATCTCTTCTCTCTCTGTATCTCAGGCCGACATTAGACTTTTTTGCAGTGAACATACTGAAGTAATGTGAATGTTGATTGAAATACAACAGAAAAACAACACATTTGCATGTGGGTACGTACACACACACACACACACACACACACACACATATCATATCATCAGAGATAGAGTTGTGTGATCATATCATCAGCGAGAGAGAGATGTGTGATCATATCATCAGCGAGAGAGAGATGTGTGATCATATCATCAGAGATAGAGATGTGTGATCATCAGAGATAGAGATGTGTGATCATATCATCAGAGATAGAGATGTGTGATCATCAGAGAGAGAGATGTGTGATCATATCATCAGAGATAGAGATGTGTGATCATATCATCAGAGATAGAGATGTGTGATCACATCATCAGAGATAGAGATGTGTGAGCATATCATCAGCGAGAGAGAGATGTGTGAGCATATCATCGCGAGAGAGAGATGTGTGAGCATATCATCAGAGATAGAGATGTGTGAGCATATCATCAGAGATAGAGATGTGTGAGCATATCATCAGAGATAGAGATGTGTGATCATATCATCAGAGAGAGATGTGTGATCATATCATCAGAGAGAGAGAGATGTGTGATCATATCATCAGAGATAGAGATGTGTGATCATATCATCAGAGATAGAGATGTGTGATCATATCATCAGAGAGATAGAGATGTGTGATCATATCATTAGAGATAGAGATGTGTGAGCATATCATCAGAGATAGAGATGTGTGAGCATATCATCAGAGAGAGAGCTGTGTGAGCATATCAGCAGAGAGAGAGAGCTGTGTGAGCATATCAGCAGAGAGAGAGAGCTGTGTGATCATATCAGCAGAGAGAGAGCTGTGTGAGCATATCAGCAGAGAGATAGAGCTGTGTGATCATATCAGCTGAGAGATAGAGCTGTGTGAGCATATCAGCAGAGAGAGAGAGCTGTGTGATCATATCAGCTGAGAGATAGAGCTGTGTGATCATATCAGCTGAGAGATAGATGTGTGATCATATCAGCTGAGAGATAGAGCTGTGTGAGCATATCAGCAGAGAGAGAGAGCTGTGTGATCATATCATCAGAGATAGAGATGTGTGATCATATCATCAGAGAGATAGAGATGTGTGATCATATCATTAGAGATAGAGATGTGTGAGCATATCATCAGAGATAGAGATGTGTGAGCATATCATCAGAGAGAGAGCTGTGTGAGCATATCAGCAGAGAGAGAGAGCTGTGTGAGCATATCAGCAGAGAGAGAGAGCTGTGTGATCATATCAGCAGAGAGAGAGCTGTGTGAGCATATCAGCAGAGAGATAGAGCTGTGTGATCATATCAGCTGAGAGATAGAGCTGTGTGAGCATATCAGCAGAGAGAGAGAGCTGTGTGATCATATCAGCTGAGAGATAGAGCTGTGTGATCATATCAGCTGAGAGATAGATGTGTGATCATATCAGCTGAGAGATAGAGCTGTGTGAGCATATCAGCAGAGAGAGAGAGCTGTGTGATCATATCAGCTGAGAGATAGAGCTGTGTGATCATATCAGCTGAGAGATAGATGTGTGATCATATCAGCAGAGATGAAGAGTCCATATTAATATCTTTATAAATATTTCAACTGGAATAGGTTTCATATAATTAGAAGACGCTTTCACTCTCTCCCTCACTCTCTCTCTCCTTCCCTCCCTCTCCCTGAACCTTTTTGCACTTTGTAATGCTAGCAGCGTGAGATCGTTAGTGCAGTCCTACCCAAGGTTTTCCAATTCTGCAGGGGGCCATGCAATATTATTCTTTGACATTAGCCTGTAGGTGCTTTCCATGCGCCTGCATTATGCATGGTGGTTGGGGCAAATGCGCAGAGACAAGGGCGCACGGACGTCAGTGACTGGCTCAGTGCATGTGTACCAATTCTATATGTATGATTTTAAAACTCAGTAGGAAGTACTCCATCCATATCAGTTATCCATCGAAAATAAATTTGACCAGTAATGCTAATCAGTCTATAGGTTAATTTGCTTAATTTAGTGGAATTACAGAGCCTATCACCTGACGGACAATGTGAGAGCAGCTCCTGAAAAAGCTGGTACTGAGTGTAACATGCTTTTATAAGCCCAGTCATTGCTCAATACATAACAATTCTAAATACAATTGCGTCTTAAAAACTGTTTTGATGACCATGATTAAAAAGAGCTGCTATTTGTATTTCTCAATCTCAACTTGTAATTAAAGTGTGTCTCCGATTCACCATTCGAGTGCATATGCTATAGTCAATGGTAGACATGTTACCAGCGCGTCACCCACCACTTTACAATGGTAGGCAGGCTACCAGCGTCACCCACCGCTTTACAATGGTAGGCAGGCTACCAGCGCGTCACCCACCACTTTACAATGGTAGGCAGGCTACCAGCGCGTCACCCACCACTTTACAATGGTAGGCAGCCTACCAGCGCGTCACCCACCACTTTACAATGGTAGGCAGGCTACCAGCGCGTCACCCACCACTTTACAATGGTAGACAGGCTACCAGCGCATCACCCACCACTTTACAATGGTAGGCAGGCTACCAGCGTCACCCACCACTTTATAATGGTAGGCAGGCTACCAGCGTCACCCACCACTTTACAATGATAGGCAGGCTACCAGCGCGTCACCACCAATTTACAATGGTAGACAGGCTACCAGCGCGTCACCACCACTTTACAATGGTAGGCAGGCTACCAGTGCGTCACCCACCACTTTACAATGGTAGGCAGGCTACCAGTACGTCACCACCACTTTACAATGGTAGGCAGGCTACCAGTGCGTCACCCACCACTTTACAATGGTAGGCAGGCTACCAGTACGTCACCACCACTTTACAATGGTAGGCAGGCTACCAGCGCATCACCACGACTTTACAATGGTAGGCAGGCTACCAGTGCGTCACGACCACTTTACAATGGTAGGCAGGCTACCAGCGTCACCACCACTTTACAATGGTAGGCAGGCTACCAGTACGTCACCCACCACTTTAGAATGATAGGCAGGCTACCAGTGCGTCACCCACCACTTTAGAATGATAGGCAGGCTACCATTGCGTCACCCACCACTTTACAATGGTAGGCAGGCTACCTGCGAGTCTCCCACCACTTTACAATGGTAGACAGGCTACCAGCGCGTCACCACCACTTTACAATGGTAGACAGGCTACCAGCACTTCACTAGCACTTTACAATGGTAGGCAGGCTACCAGCACTTCACTACCACTTTACAATGGTAGGCAGGCTACCAGCGCGTCACCACCACTTTACAATGTCAGCTTGAGGCAGTATAATTGTTTGAAACCTGCTCGTTTTACTTTACTTCAAATAATGAGGAATGTCTTACCTTGCTTCAAAGTAGCCTAGCCAAACTCCAACCATAGAAACGTGGATTCAATTATTTCATAAAGAATCCCTCATGCCATTAACCCGCATTTCTCTCCTGTTATATTGGCTTTCATATCAACTCTCTTTCGTTGTCCAGAAGCCGAAGGCATAATCCTAGTCATATTAACAAGCCATCCTAGTTGTTGCTATTAGCATCCCCCTCTTTCTACATTTGTGACGGAGATGTTTATCTCTGTCACGTATGGAACCACATTAGATCTGCTGTTTACAACTGGCTTTTCCAGTCAATTACGTTTTGGCAAATGTTTGAAAATGACGTTTAATTAGCTGCTTTGAATGTTCAATAATAGGCTATAGCCTTTTGACTGTAAGACAATAGGCTTGCTATTATTGTTGCATGTTTTCATTAAGCTCTGCCCATTCCTTGTGTGCATGCATAGTATTTTCTTGTTGGTTACATCATTTTAGTATTTGGGAAAATGTTTATCGTTTGTTGACCGGTTAATAAGGGTCGGTTATTCGGCAGCAAAAATAAACACGAATTTGCATCTCTAATCCATATGCAACAATATATGTTGTGGTCATTTTATTATTAATGTTTCAGAGAATGACAGATTATTCGGTCACATTCCTATTGGTCCTAGACTATGGCGACATCATCTATGGCAGCAGGTAGCCTAGTGGTTAGAGCGTTGGGCCAGTAACCGAAAGGTTGGTGGATCCAATCCCTGAGCAGACAAGGTAAACATCTGTTGTTCTGCCTCTGAACAAGGCAGTTAACCCACTGTTCCCCGTGAGGCCGTCATTGTAAATAATAATTTGTTCTTAACTGTCTTGCCTAGTTAAATAAAGGTTAAAAAAAAAAATGTAATAAAACAAATATCAACCCAGTTGCCACTTTATTAAAGCCGTTAGACGCAGTTTATCATGTGCTTTATTATGGGTGACAATTTTAGTACTCATCACTGCATTCTCTACCAGGAAGTTGGTTGGCCCTCTTTGATGTCATGTAGATTGATACATTGCTATGTTTTCATTTCTAAAGCCCTTTTACAAAAAGTCCCGGTGTACCTAACATCTTTACTAAACTTTAGACATACGAGTTTCCACACTTGGTGTCAGAGATGGCTAACTCTGTACATTCCTTTGTTCTCCACTGAGTTAGGTGAATCAGCTTTTAGTTTTATGCACCTTATTTGTTAATCTTCAAAATGTTGTTCCATGTGATGTTTTGGTGCCTCTAGGGCAAATCAAATGCTGAGGACCTTATTACTGATCAATGTGCTAGTTTTTTATGACCATGTTCTTTCTGCTTGCATTTTGTATTTATATTTTGATGTGTGTATTTTCTGTAATTTATGTAATTCAGGTCTCATCTGTAAAATAGACCTTGGTCTCAGCATGACTCCCTGATAAAATAGAGGCTAAATATTTATTTATTTATTAACGACTTTTAACATGATTTACTCAATAATAATCTTGCTGTGTACAAGGTCATTGTACACGATTGGTTGATGTTTTAAGTATTCCAAGCACTCCACTCTGATGCTGTGTTCTCTTCTGATATACTTGGGACTTGGGAAAGGTTGCTGTTAAGGGAGACTCATTACAGCTCTGCATAATATCATAGAATATAATGTTGTTTCTGGACTAAGGCTTAGGTCTAGGGGTGACTGGGATTGCTCCATGTGCAAAGGGGGAGGGCTTTGCAGTATTCCACATAATCAATTGTCTGTAGACTTTTTGACTGGTCCTTTGTAGCTCTGCAACACCAGTATAGTGGGTTCGATTCCCGGGACCACCCTACGTAAAATGTATGCACACATGACTAATTCACTTTGGGAAAAAAATGTTTGCCAAATGGCATATATTTTATTATTTTATATACACGGTTTCATGAACTGAAATAAAAGATCCCATAAAAGATTTGCTCAAATTTTGTGCACCTTATGCTGGGGACAATAAAAGGCCATTCTAAAATGTGCAGTTTTGTCACACAACACAATGCCACAGATGTCTCA
This sequence comes from Salmo salar, assembly GCF_965601325.2. NCBI lineage: Eukaryota > Metazoa > Chordata > Actinopteri > Salmoniformes > Salmonidae > Salmo > Salmo salar. Next base: position 36,282,781 of record NC_138314.1, read on the forward strand.
TGTTTTGAGGGAGCGTGTAATTGGCGTGCTGACTGTAGGAATGTCCACCAGAGTTGTTGCCAGAGAATTTAATATTCATTTCTCTACCATAAGCTGCCTCCGTTGTTTTAGAGAATTTGGCAGTACGTCCAACCGGCATCACAACCACAGTCCACGTGTAACCATGCTGAGGAGTATTTCTGTCTGTAATACAGCCCTATTGTGGGGGTGAAATCATTCTGATTGGTTTGGCTGGCTCCCAAGTGGGTGGGCCTATGCCCTCCCATGCCCACCCATGGCTGCGTTCCTGCCATGTGAAAATCCATAGATTAGGGCCTAATGAATTTATTTCAATTGTCTGATTTCCTTATATGAACTGTAACTCAGTAAAATCTTTGAAAATGTTGCATGTTGCATTGATATACACTGCTCAAAAAAATAAAGGGAACACTTAAACAACACAATGTAACTCCAAGTCAATCACACTTCTGTGAAATCAAACTGTCCACTTAGGAAGCAACACTGATTGACAATACATTTCACATGCTGTTGTGCAAATGGAATAGACAACAGGTGGAAATTATAGGCAATTAGCAAGACACCACCAATAAAGGAGTGGTTCTGCAGGTGGGGACCACAGACCACTTGTCAGTTCCAATGCTTCCTGGCTGATGTTTTGGTCACTTTTGAATGCTGGCGGTGCTTTCACTCTAGTGGTAGCATGAGACGGAGTCTACAACCCACACAAGTGGCTCAGGTAGTGCAGCTCATCCAGGATGGCACATCAATGCGAGCTGTGGCAAGAAGGTTTGCTGTGTCTGTCAGCGTAGTGTCCAGAGCATGGAGGCACTACCAGGAGACAGGCCAGTACATCGGGAGACGTGGAGGAGGTCGTAGGAGGGCAACAACCCAGCAGCAGGACCACTACCTCCACCTTTGTGCAAGGAGGAGCAGGAGGAGCACTCCCAGAGCCCTGCAAAATGACCTCCAGCAGGCCACAAATGTGCATGTGTCTGCTCAAACGGTCAGAAACAGACTCCATGGGGTGGTATGAGGGCCCGACGTCCACAGGTGGGGGTTGTGCTTACAGCCCAACACTGTGCAGGACATTTGGCATTTGCCAGAGAACACCAAAATTGTCAAATTCGCCACTGGTGCCCTGTGCTCTTCACAGATGAAAGCAGGTTCACACTGAGCACGTGACAGACGTGACAGAGTCTGGAGACGCCGTGGAGAACGTTCTGCTGCCTGCAACATCCTCCAGCATGACCGGTTTGGCGGTGAGTCAGTCATGGTGTGGGGTGGCATTTCTTTGGGGGGCCGCACAGCCCTCCATGTGCTCGCCAGAGGTAGCCTGACTGCCATTAGGTACCAAGATGAGATCCTCAGACCCCTTGTGAGACCATATGCTGGTGCGGTTGGCCCTGGGTTCCTCCTAATGCAAGACAATGCTAGACCTCATGTGGCTGGAGTGTGGCAGCAGTTCCTGCAAGAGGAAGGCATTGATGCTATGGACTGGCCCGCCCGTTCCCCAGACCTGAATCCAATTGAGCACATCTGGGACATCATGTCTCGCTCCATCCACCAACGCCACATTGCACCACAGACTGTCCAGGAGTTGGCGGATGCTTTAGTCCAGGTCTGGGAGGAGATCCCTCAGGAGACCATCCGCCACCTCATCAGGAGCATGCCCAGGCGTTGTAGGGAGGTCATACAGGCACGTGGAGGCCACACACACTACTGAGCCTCATTTTTACTTGTTTTAAGGACATTACATCAAAGTTGGATCAGCCTGTAGTGTGGTTTTCCACTTTAATCTTGTGTGTGACTCCAAATCCAGACCTCCATGGGTTGATAAATTGGATTTCCATTGATTATTTTTGTGTGATTTTGTTGTCAGCACATTCAACTATGTAAAGAAAAAAGTATTTAATAAGATTATTTCTTTCATTCAGATCTAGGATGTGTTGTTTAAGTGTTCCCTTTATTTTTTTGAGCAGTATATTTGTTCAGTATATTCTTAAAGACCATGTCAACATGTTGAAATCTATAGCAGAGTAACGTTCAGACAACATACAGTACCAGTCAAAAGTTTGGACACACCTACTCATTCCAGGGTTTTTATTTTATTTTTACTATTTTCTACATTGTAGAGTAATAGTGAAGACATCAAAACTATGAAATAACACAAATGGAATCATGTAGTAACCAAAAAAGTGTTAAACAAATTAAATATATATGTTATATTTGAGATTCTTCAAAGTAGCCACCCTTTGCCTTGATGACAGCTTTGCACACTCTTGGCATTCTCTCAACCAGCTTCATGAGGAATGCTTTTGAGGTAGTCACCTGGAATACATTTCAATTAACAGGTGTGCCTTGTTATAATTTCATTTCTGGAATTTCTTTCCTTAATTGTGGCATTAATACATACAGAGAGTTACTGTTGCATGTACTGGTACTGTACATGCAACAGTAACTCTCTGTATGTATTAATGCATCAGTATAAAAGAGATGAATCCATGTCTCTAAACAAAGACTAGGAGGGATGGAGGGAGGGAGAGGAGGAGTGGTAGATAGATAAAGAGATGAAGGGATTCCCCAGGATGACAGTCCTCTTTGGGACCATGCAGCACAGTGCCCTATGGCCTCTGAACTGTGACCTTTAAGTCAGCGGGATGTTAGTTTGTTTGGCCCCCTTTCTCAATCAACCCCACCCCTTCTCCACAGGACTTATCTCTTCACTGCACCTCCTCTGTCACTCCCCTGCTTGGAGTAAGCTGTCACTCACACAACGACACACACGAAGAGAGACAGACACACACACACACACACACACACACACACACGCACACACACAGATAGACGTACACACAGAGAGAGAGAGAAATGGAAAGGAGATACCTAGTCAGTTGCACAAGTGAAATGTGTCTTCCAACACACACACACTGATTGAGAGTAGTATGCAGCAACATGCAGGGGAGATGGAAAGGAGAGAGGACTGGGTGATCAGGGGAAGTAGTCATTTATAAGACGGACACAGAGTCACTATATCCAGGAGGACAGTAGAAATGAATGTCAGACTCTCATGCTTATTAGGATAACAGCCCCCAATTATGTCCCTAAAGGAGATTCTCAGGGACTAAACTTCTCCTATCCGTCCGTCCCATCCCGATTGTGAGGGTGTTTTTCTTCTTCACCCCTCTGTCAGGCTGGGTGGGGGATCAAATCAAGCCTCTTTAACGGGGATATTTCATCTATTATTTTGGGATTGGTCTGCCCCCTCTTGCCCCCCTCTCAACCCCCACTGTTAGAGGAGCGGGACCACCGGCACACAGTCCCAAACACACATGCACACACTGAGGCCCTACACACACACACACACACACACAGTCATACACACACAGCGCTCAGATAGAGTTGAGTTAATTAATGCGCTTCCTTACACACATTAAGAAGCCCTTAACTGCTTTTAGGATTGTTACGTTTTAGCTCCTGGTTCACAGTGTGTAACCTCTCAACCTTGGCAAGTCCATCCTCTCTTAGAGATCACAGTCCATTGGCCTATGTTTAGTGATGTCGGCTGGACAACAGAGAGAAGGAGAGACAACGGGGTGGGGCTTCTTAGTACTTTGCCATATAGAAAGATCTTTAGGGGTACGCTTTACTCTGCATTTTAGCACTAATCAAGTTATCTTTTTTCTCACAGCCAAGCGAAGGAATAGCAGGAACATAACCAACATTCATGGCTTAAGAAGCTTCCTTTTGCTTTTCTTCTTCGCCGCCAGCACTTTCTTGCGTCTCGTATTGTTGCGTTTTTTAAACGTTCATAGAGAAAGAGATGGAGAGAAAGAAAGTAAGATGTGGAGAGAAAGAAAGAGTGAGATGGAAAGAAAGAAAGAGTGAGATGGGAAGAAAGAAAGAGTGAGATGGAAAGAAAGAAAGAGTGAGATATGGAGAGAAAGAAAGAGTGAGATATGGATACAAAGAGAGGGTGAGATATGGAGAGAAAGAAAGAGTGAGATATGGAGAGAAAGAAAGAAAGAGTGAGATGGAGAGAAAGAGTGAGATGGAGAGAAAGAAAGAGTGAGATATGGAGAGAAAGAAAGAGTGAGATATGGATACAAAGAGAGGGTGAGATATGGAGAGAAAGAAAGAGTGAGATATGGAGAGAAAGAAAGAGTAGATATGGAGAGAAAGAAAGAGTGAGATATGGAGAGAAAGAGAGTGAGATGTGGAGAGAAAGAAAGAGTGAGATGGAAAGAAAGAGATATGGAGAGAAAGAAATATTGAGATATGGAGAGAAAAAGATTGAGATATGGAGAGAGATATGGAGAGAGTGAAATATGGAGAGAAAGAGAGAGATATGGAGATATGCCCTCCTTTTACTCTGTCAAGTTGCACAGATTATTTTCTTCTTCTCTCGAGCGCCACATCTTCAAGTGGAAGATCCTCATGACTGAGAAGGGAAAGTCCCTTGTCTTTTTTAGCCTTCGTTGTGTCAATGACTCTCCACTAACAATGGCAGTCTGTTTCACCATGTTTTAAAACAAAATAATAATCTTCTGTCATTATACACTTCATTATACACATCTGTCAAATTCCATATAGGCTGCTAAAGTCACGTCGCAGTATGCACCGTACATAGGTTTTGTGTAGGCCCACTTATGGTATTCCATTGTTATGATGAAGTGGATGAGTCCTTGTATGTACACTAATGTGCAAAGCATTGAGTATAGTGTCAGATTTAGAGGGCTTTCTGAGTGGTTTCACTGAGGGGTCACTGAAGACCTACACATACATTCTCTAATAGGTAGCCCAACAGTTAGTGGCGAGCCAGCAACCAGAGGGTTGCTAGTTTGAATCCTGAGTCTGAAGGGTGTTGTGCGTGCATGTGCACCATCCATTATTTCAGCCTGGTTACTCCATCGTTTCATGTTTCTCTAGTCCTCAGGGGCCACAGCCGTTCCTGTCCTTTTTCCCAATGTCTGCCTGGTACATCCTGTCCTGACGATTCCTACACACTCACACTCACTCTCCGCCCCCGGCAGGCACCATGCTTGTTTCAAACACAGACATGGCACACTCGCATACGCTGCATGTGTGCACTGGTGAACGCACAAACACACAAGGCATACATTGTATGTACAGTGAGGGAAAAAAGTATTTGATCCCCTGCTGATTTTGTACGTTTGCCCAATGACAAAGAAATGATCAGTCTATAATTTTAATGGTAGGTTTATTTGAACAGTGAGAGACAGAATAACAACAACAAAAATCCAGAAAAACGCATGTCAAAAATGTTATAAATTGATTTGCATTTTATTGAGGGAAGTAAGTATTTGACCCCCTCTCAATCAGAAAGATTTCTGGCTCCCAGGTGTCTTTTATACAGGTAACGAGTTAAGATAAGGAGCACACTCTAAAAGGGAGTGCTCCTAATCTCAGCTTGTTACCTGTATAAAAGACACCTGTCCACAGAAGCAATCAATCAATCAGATTCCAAACTCTCCACCATGGCCAAGACCAAAGAGCTCTCCAAGGATGTCAGGGACAAGATTGTAGACCTACACAAGGCTGGAATGGGCTACAAGACCATCGCCAAGCAGCTTGGTGAGAAGGTGACAACAGTTGGTGCGATTTTTCGCAAATGGAAGAAGCACAAAAGAACTGTCAATCTCCCTCGGCCTGGGGCTCCATGCAAGATCTCACCTCGTGGAGTTGCAATGATCATGAGAACGGTGAGGAATCAGCCCAGAACTACACAGGAGGATCTTGTCAATGATCTCAAGGCAGCTGGGACCATAGTCACCAAGAAAACAATTGGTAACACACTATGCCGTAAAGGACTGAAATCCTGCAGCGCCCGCAAGGTCCCCCTGCTCAAGAAAGCACATTTACATGCCCTTCTGAAGTTTGCCAATGAACATCTGAATGATTCAGAGGACAACTGGGTGAAAGTGTTGTGGTCAGATGAGACCAAAATGGAGCTCTTTGGCATCAACTCAACTCGCCGTGTTTGGAGGAGGAGGAATGCTGCCTATGACCCCAAGAACACCATCCCCACCGTCAAACATGAAGGTGGAAACATTGTGCTTTGGGGGTGTTTTTCTGCTAAGGGGACAGGACAACTTCACCGCATCAAAGGGACGATGGACGGGGCCATGTACCGTCAAATCCAGGGCATTGAAAATGGGTCGTGGATGGGTATTCCAGCATGACAATGACCCAAAACACACGGCCAAGGCAACAAAGGAGTGGCTCAAGAAGAAGCACATTAAGGTCCTGGAGTGGCCTAGCCAGTCTCCAGAGCTTAATCCCATAGAAAATCTGTGGAGGGAGCTGAAGGTTCGAGTTGCCAATCGTCAGCCTCGAAACCTAAATGACTTGGAGAAAATCTGCAAAGAGGAGTGGGACCAAATCCCTCCTGAGATGTGTGCAAACCTGGTGGCCAACTACAAGAAACATCTGACCTCTGTGATTGCCAACAAGGGTTTTGCAGACAAGTACTAAGTCATGTTTTGCAGAGGGGTCAAATACTTATTTCCCTCATTAAAATGCAAATCATTTTATAACATTTTTGACATGCGTTTTTCTGGATTCTTTGTTGTTATTCTGTCTCTCACTGTTCAAATAAACCTACCATTAAAATTATAGACTGATCATTTCTTTGTCAGTGGGCAAACGTACAAAATCAGCAGGGGATCAAATACTTTTTTCCCTCACTGTATTCACCTGGTTCCAAATACCTCAGTCTCACCTTCACCCCTCCACCTCTCACTTTGCTCTGGGGCAATTATGTAGACATGTCTTATTTGACCTTTGACCCCTGCTAGAGCCAGGATGTTATGCTCAGCATATCCAAGGACAGGGAGGGGCTCTGGGAGCAACTTCACTAACCTCTCAACTCTGGGTGTGTGGGTGGGACAGAGCCTTGTACTGTAGCACCTCTCAGATCACTGCTCCCAATTTTACAGTCAGGTCAACCATCAAACACATCCATCTCCTGGCCCCCTTGCCCCTCTCCCTCCAGCCCGACTGCAGCCTCAGGTCAACCATCAAACACATCCATCTCCTGGCCCCCTTGCCCCTCACCCTCCAGCCCGACTGCAGCCTCAGGTCAACCATCAAACACATCCATCTCCTGCCCCCCTTGCCCCTCTCCCTCCAGCCCGACTGCAGCCTCAGGTCAACCATCAAACACATCCATCTCCTGGCCCCCTTGCCCCTGTCCCTCCAGCCCGACTGCAGCCTCAGGTCAAGCTCAAACGAACACTGACCTATCTGCCCACCCACACTCCTTTACCTGCTGTCAATTAATGACTTCAAGTAATTTCAGCGAGAGGCTATAGCAGAGATGTCACAGAGATGACCTTTTCGATGGGTGCATGGGTGCAGCGAAGAGCAGTTTTCATTTCTCCACTTAAGAATCTGAGACAAACCGGGTAACTTCCTTTGTACTTTGTTAATGAGTTATTGATTTGAAACAATGCCCCGGCAAATATTGTCTGATTACCTTGACTCTAGCAAGTTTCCGGTGCTATACTGTCTCTACACCATCATCTTTATGGAATATGAGTACGCTCACACTTTTCTTCGTGTCTGTACGTCTTTCTCTCACTCAGTCTAACACACATTATCCCTTACTTTTTCTTCCTTGCACTCTATCTCTCTCTCTGCATCTCTCCTCTCTCTCCCCCTCTCTCTCTCTCTCCCTTCTCTCTTCCCCCTCTCTCTCTTCTATCTCTCCGCCTCTTGCTCTCATAATTTTTTTTCTGAGCTTAACTTTCCATAGGCAGTACCTGGTAATTACCCACAATGCTACAGTCATTAGTTTCCCATCTCTGCTACTAATTTGCTCCATATCGTCTCCTCACCCTGCAGACCGTTGTGTCTGGGAGGAAAGAGGGCTGAAGGGAAGAGAAAGTTAGATGAAGGAAAAAGAGGAAAGAGAAGTCTAGGAGAGTCCACGTCCAAGACAAACAGGTGTTTGAGTGAAGGTCCACATTCAAATAGCTCCATTTCTAATACCAAACCATGTAATCACCTGTCCCCGCCGCTTGTTTAATATTTCATCATTAGGCCAATTGAAGATAATCCAGTTAGCCGTTGTAAGTGACACATTCAATATTCAAATGAGCGGGTTGCAGGTGTGTTTACTCAGTGTGTGTCTTCAGAGAGACAGAGCCAAGCTGAGATGTGTGTGTGTGTGTTTGCATGTAACCTGGAGACCTGTCACTTGTCAGCATTAAATAAAACACACGTCATCCCCACTCTCTGTCTTGCTCTCTTTCTCTCTCTCTCTCTCTCTTTCTCACTCTTTCTTTCTTTCTCTCTCGCTCTCTCTCTCTCTCTTTTTCTCAAGTCAATGTCTGTAGCCATGAAGTGCTTTGAAAGGCTGGTCATGGCTCACATCAACACCATCATCCCAGACACTCTGGACCCACTCCAATTTGCATACCGCCCAAACAGATGCACAGATGACGCAATCTCTATTGCACTCCACACTGCCCTTTCCCACGTGGACAAAAGGAACACCTACATGAGAATGCTGTTCATTGACTACAGCTCAACGTTCAACACTATAGTGCCCTCCAAGCTCATCACGACGCTAAGGACTCTGGGATAAACACCTCCCTCTGCAACTGGATCCTGGACTTCCTGACAGGATGCCCCCAGGTGGTGAGGGTAGGCGACAACACATATTCCAAGCTGACCCTCAAAAAGGGGGCCCCTCGGGGGTGCATGCTTAGTCTCCTCCTGTACTCCCTGTTCACCCACGACTGCGTGGCCGCGCAGGACTCCAACACCATCATTAAGTTTGCAGACGACACAACGGTGGTAGGCCTAATCACCGATGACGATGAGACAGCCACCAGGAAGTTGGTCAGAGACGCCAGGACAACAACCTCTTCCTCCAACGTCAGCAAGACAAAGGAGCTGTTTGTGGACTACAGGAAACGGAGGCCCGAAGCCCCACGTCGACGGGGCTGTAGTGGACTAGGTCGAGAGATTCAAGTTCCTCGGTGTCCACATCACTAAGGAATTATCATGGTCTACACACATCAACACAGTCATGAAGAATGCCTCTTCCCCCTCAGGAGGCTGAAAAGATTTGGCATGAGCCCTCAGATCCTGAAAAAGTTGTACAGCTGCACCATTGAGAGCATCTTAACTGGCTGCATCACCACTTGATATGGCAACTGTTTGGCATCCGACCGCAAGTTGCTGAAGAGGGTAGTGAGAACGGCTCAGTACATCACTGGGGCCGAGCTCCCTGCCATCTAAGACCCTTACACCAGACGGTGTCAGAGAAAGACCCAACAAATTGTCAAAGACTCCACAACGCAAGTCATATACTATTTTCTCTGTTACCGCATGGCAAGCAGTGCCGATGCACCAAGTCTGGAACCAACAGGACCCTTGACAGCTTCTACCCCCAAGCCATAAGACTACTAAATCGTTAAATGGTTTCCCGGACTATTTGCTTTGGCCCTTTTTGCACTAACTCTTTTGACTCATCACATTACTGTTTATCTATCAACTTGCCTAGTCACTTTATTCCTAACAATATGTTCAGTTTAAGTTAGAAGTTTACATACACCTTAGCCAAATACATTTAAACAGTTTTTCACAATTCCTGACATTTAATCCCAGTAAAAATTCCCTGTTTTAGGTAAGTTAGGATCACCACTTTATTTTAAGAATGTGAAATGTCAGAATAATAGTAGAAAGAATTATTTATTTCTGCATTTATTTCTTTCATTACATTCCCAGTGGGTCAGAAGTTTACATACACTCAATTAGTATTTGGTAGCATTGCCTTTAAATTGTTTAACTTGGGTCAAATGTGTCGGGTAGCCTTCCACAAGCTTCCCACAATAAGTTGGGTGAATTTTGGCCCATTCCTCCTGATAGAGCTCGTGTAACTGAGTCAGGTTTGTAGGTCTCCTTGCTCGCACACAGTTTTTCAGTTCTGCCAGAAATATTTTCTATAGGATTGAGGTCAGGGCTTTGTGATGGCCACTCCAATACCTGTCATTAAGCCATTTTGCCACAACTTTGGAAGTATGCTTGGGGTCATTGTCCATTTGGAAAACCCATTTGCGACCAAGCTTTAACTTCCTGACTGATGTCTTGAGATGTTGCTTCAATATATCCACATCATTTTTCTGCCTCATGATGCCATCTATTTTGTGAAGTGCACCAGTCTTTCCTGCAGCATCGCACCCCCACAATACGATGCTGCCACCCCCATGCCTCACGGTTGGGATGGTGTTCTTCGGCTTGCAAGCCTCCCCCTTTTTTCCTCCAAACATAACGATGGTCATTACAGTTCTATTTTTGATTCATCAGACCAGAAGACATTTCTCCAAAAAGTACAATCTTTGTTCCCATGTGCAGATGCAAACCGTAGTCTGTTTTTTTATGGCGGTTTTGGAGCAGTGGCTTCTTCCTTGCTGAGCGGCCTTTCAGGTTATGTCAATATAGGACTCGTTTATATAGATACTTTTGCATCTGTTTCCTCCAGCATCTTCACAAGGTCCTTTGCTGCTGTTCTGGGATTGATTTGCACTTTTCGCACCAAAGTACGTTCATCTCTAGGAGACAGAACACGTCTCCTTCCTTATCGGTATGATGGCTGCGTGGTCCCATGGTGTTTATACTTGCGAACCATTGTTTGTACAGATGAACGTGGTACCTTCAGGCGTTTGGAAATTGCTCCCAAGGATGAACCAGACTTGTGGAGGTCTACAATATTTTTTCTGACGTCTTGGCTGATTGCTTTAGATTTTTCCATGATGTCAAGCAAAGAGGCATTGAGTTTGAAGGTAGGCCTTGAAATACATCTACAGGTACACCTCCAATTGACTCAAATGATGCCATTTAGCCTATCAGAAGCTTCTAAAGTCTTTGTGTATGTAAACTTCTGATCCACTGGAATTGTGATACAGTGAATTGTAAGTGAAATAATTTGTCTGTAAACAATTGTTGGAAAAATTACTTGTGTCATGCACAAAGTAGATGTTCTAACCGACTTCTCAAAACTATAGTTAGTTAACAAGAAATTTGTGGAGTGGTTGAAAAACGAGTTTTAATGACTCCAACCTAAGTGTATGTAAACTTCCGACTTCAACTGTATATATATTTTATGGACATGGCCTTATTTATTTTGCAGCATAATGGATGGCTGTTATTCATATTCCATTCACACAGCTCATTTTAACATCGATAGGTTTAGGCTACTACATGATACTTAAATTTTCCCTATACCCATCATATGGTTGGTAAAACCTAGCCTATGAATGAAAGTTTACAATGTAGGTGCACAGGTCTAGAGACAGACAGTGACACATTCAATACCGCCTTGCACACTCTTGCAGACAAGAGTTTATATTGGACAAATTTAGGTATGTTTACCTTGTTTTCTGCCGTTTGCTTCAGTTTAAGATTTTTTTCCCAACAGATTCAGTGGAATGAATACATTCCTGATCACACGCAAACACAGTTCACTTTCATAGCAGCCACATACAAACAGCATGATCACTTGCTCATTGTATAATTCCATCTCGCATCTCCACGCTCTCCTCCTCTCACCTTTTCCCTTTGCTTGTGGACATGAGCTTTCCAAACCTTCATATTATAACCTCAGACACAGCCTACATTGTTGTCACCATAGCTAACGTCATAGTCAACATAGCTACTAGAACTAACGCATTAGTAAACCCACTTAAATCATGCAGTATGGTGTACAGTCAGCAAGCAGTTTAACAGTTACACCAGCGGGCCCCCAGTGGCAATAAATTAATAAAACCAAAGGCTTACCTTTACTTGGAAGAGTTCCAGTGTTGGATAGCCAACATAGCACCCATCTCTATTTGAGTAGGCTAAACTAGCTTGCTGCATTCGCTAGTTAAGTCAAAGTGAGAAAAAAAATACAACAAAATATAGCTAGCTATTTTCCTGTCTCTCTCTTGCTTCTCCTTGAAATGAATTTGTTCAAAGCTGTTCAACTATTGTCTTTCTCTCTCTGAGTCAACTACTCACCACATTTTATGCACTGCAGTGCTAGCTAGCTGTAGGTTACGCTTTCAGCACTAGATTCATTGTCTGATCATATGATTGGGTGGACAACATGTCAGTTCATGCTGCAAGAGCTCTGATAGGTTGGAGGACGTCCTCCGGAAGTTGTCTTACAGTGCATTCGGGAAGTATTTAGACCCGTTGATTTTTTTCCACATTTTGTTACGTTACAGCCTCTAAAATGGATTAAATTGATGAGGGGGAAAAAAATCTACATACAATACCCATAGTGACAAAGCAAAAACCGGTGTTTAGAAATTTGGGAGAAAAAAAAAACGACTGAAATATCACATTTACGTAAGTATTCAGACCATTTGCTCAGTACTTTGTTGAAGCACCTTTGGCAGCGATTACAGTATCAAGTCTTCTTGGGTAGGAAGCTGCAAGCTTGGCACTTTTTTATTTTTCTATAACCTTTTTTTAACTATTTGGGGAGTTTCTCTTATTCTTCTCTGCAGATCCTCTCAAGCTCTGTTAGGTTGGATGGGGAGCGTTGCTGCACATCTATTTTCAGGTCTCTCCAGAGATGTTTGATCGGGTTCAAGTCCGGGCTCTGGCTGGGCCACTCCGGGCTCTGGCTGGGCCACTCAAGGACATTCAGAGACTTGTCCCGATGCCACTCCTGTGTTGTCTTGGCTGTATGCTTAGGGTCGTTGTCCTGTTGGAAGGTGAACCTTTGGCCAAGTCTAAGGTCCTGAGCGCTCTGGAGCAGGATTTCATCAAGGATCTCTCTGTACTTTGCTCTGTTCATCTTTACCTGGATCCTGGCCAGTCTCCCAGTCCCCGCCACTAAAAAACATCCCCACAGCATGATACAGCCACCAGCATTTGAGATGGGAGAAACTTCCAGAAGTGCAACCATCTCCACAGAGGGACTCGAGAGCTCTGTCAGAGTGACCATTGGGTTCTTCAAATGCCCTTCTCTCCCAATTGCTCAGTTTGGCCGGGCAGCCAGCTCTAGGAAGAGTGTTGGTGGTTTCAAACTTCTTACATATAAGAGTGATGGAGGCCACTGTGTTCTCGGGGACCTTCAATGTTGCACACATTTTTTGGTACCCTTCCCAGATCTGTGCCTCGAAACAATCCTGTCTCGGAGCTCTACGGATAATTCCTTCACTTCATGGCTTGGTTTGTCAAATGTGAGACCTTATATAGACAGGTGTGTGCCTTTCCATCATGTCAAATCAATGTAATTTACCACAGGTGTTCTCCAATCAATGTAAAAAAAAAAATATAAATTTGCAAAAATGTCTAAACAACCGTTTTCGCTTTGTCTTTATGGGGTATTGTGTGTAGATTCCTGGAAACGTTATTTTATTTAATCCATTTTAGAATAAGGCTGTAACATAACAAAATGTGGGAAAAGTTAAAGGGTTTGAATATTTTCCAAAGGTAGTGTCATTACTGTGTAAATCTATGAAAGAGAGTGAAAACCATGAGCCTCATAGGTTTTGTATAAAAGCCAATGTACCCAGGAGGACGGAAACTAGCTGTCCTCCGGCTACACCATGGTGCTACCCTACAGAGTGCTGTTGAGGCTAATGTATTCCTCCATTGCAAAACAGTGTGTTTTAATCAATGATTTGGTGACGTGAATGTATTTAGTTTAGTTTTATCTAAAAAGGATCACTTTTTTTATGTTTCACTATTTTTATGGTCTTCCCCATCCTCCTCTGAGAAGCCTCCACTGGTACATATCTACCTCAATTACCTCGTAACCCTGCACATCGACTCGATACTGCTACCCAGTGTATACAGCCCCGTTATCATTACTCATTGTTTATTTATTATGTTTATATTTTCTTTTAGTTCTATATATTCTCTTTGCGTTGTTGGCAAATCCCTGTAAGTAAGCAGCTCACTTTTAGGCTACACCTGTTGTTTGGAGCACCTGTTCTTCTGACTGTCTGAGGGTTATGATTCTCCTCCTCTCACTACTAGAAGTCTCTTTAGAGGGGCTTTCCAAGCCTCCCTGAGGTCTCCGGCTTTCTCTCTAATTCCTGGGAGGGAGCGAGAGAACATCTGCATTGCTTGCTTGTTGGTGTTTTAGGCTGGGTTTCTGTATATGCACTTTGTGACAACCGCAGATGTAAAAATACCTTTATTTGATTGATTGAGGGAAGGAGACCGATTAATTATAATTTATGTTTTAGCGCGATATTCCACATGCCTGTATTGCAAGAATATTTTTATTTTGAGCGCTCGTTCTTCCGTTGTCTTTTTGCCCTTGTCTCCTTCACTCCTTCTGTGCTGTGTGCACCTTCCCATTGACACACACACATCAAGCCCCTGCCACTCACAACAACAAAGATGAGAGATTGCTTCTTCCTCTCTGACAAGCGGTTTCAACTCACTATTTGCATTTAAAGTTTGGTCCAACAGAATTGGTCATATTGATGCTGAAACATCTGGAGCCATTATGTTACTGTGATAGAGAAGATGATCTTTCTATCTACACCCTTTTTATGTCTTAACTCAATTTGCGCACAGAGCAGTCACTACTAAAACGGGAGTACCAATCTGTGTTTTATAAATGTGCAATAAGCATAAAACCAACTGTTCTACCTTGTTAACTAGCAAATAGTTCCAAGTTGGTTAAACTTGAAATATAAATAGCTGGTTATGAGATCTGTGTTTAATTTTCTGCAATTCCTGCTACAAGAAATTAGTCATTATGAGTGAATGTGCATTGTGCATGGTTCTGGTTAAATTTGGAACCAAAAGGTCATTTTTATAGACAGACTTGAAAGTCAGATCAGTGATTACTACAAATAAGCAGGTTAAACAATTTTGATAAAATAATGCCATTCTTAGTGGGTCTGATGGTTGTGGAAGGTTTATATTTAACCTAGATATCATTTTACAAGCCCTGCATTCATTAGATTATTGCTGACTGTTTGAAATGCAGTGTATTGACCTTTAATTATACAACAAAGACTATTTAGAGAAAAAGTTTTTTTACAAAAATCGAAATATATATTGTCAATCGTCCATAAGTTTAAAAAAAAATGGAGATATGATTTTTAGGCCATATCGCCTAAAAGGGAGGGGAAGGAGAAGGGAGGGAGGGGAAGCCCGTAGTGGTTGTTTGTCAGTGTGTGTTGATACTGTTAGATTCATTCTTTCCTGTGTTGGTGGGCTGGGGTGTTTGTCTTGGCATTAGTGCTGTTATTCTGGCCATAGCTGGGTTCTCTCCTCTCCCTGCTTCTCATAAATGTCCTGTAAACAGAGAGAAGAAAGTGGGGAAAGAAAACAGACGGTGAGTTTCTGGAGGACTGTGGGAGTGTGTGGGTCTCACTGATGGGAGGGGGTGGATGGGTAGGGAATTGAAAGCACTGGTTGTCTTTGTACTGTTGTGTGCTCCTCTTTCAAACATACTCGCAAACAAGGCAAAGGTTGATACTGACCTATCAAGGGCGTTGGTCAGCAGACTCTTTCGTATCAAATAAAATGTTGTTGGTCACATACACATGGTGAACAGATGTTATTGCGAGTGTAGCGGAGTGCTTGTGCTTCTAGTTCTGACAGTGCAGTAATATCTAACAAGTAATCTAACAATTCCACAACAACTACTTAATACACACAAATCTAAGTAAAGGGATGGAATAAGAATATATACATACACTACCGGTCAAAAGTTTTAGAACACCTACTCATTCAAGGGTTTTTCTTTATTTTTACTATTTTCTACATTGTAGAATAATAGTGAAGATATCAACACTATGAAATAACACATATGGAATCATGTACTAACCAAAAAAGTGTTAACCTCTATGGGCTAGGCGGGACGTAATCGTCCCACCTACGTAACAGCCAGTGTAATCCAGTGGCGCGATTTTCAAATACCTTAAAAATCCTATTACTTCAATTTCTCAAACATATGACTATTTTACAGCTATTTAAAGACAAGACTCGTTAATCTAACCACACTGTCCGATTTCAAAAAGGCTTTACAACGAAAGCAAAACATTAGATTATGTCAGCAGAGTACCCAGCCAGAAATAATCAGACACCCATTTTTCAAGCTAGCATATAATGTCACAAAAACCCAGAAGACAGCTAAATGCAGCACTAACCTTTGATGATCTTCATCAGATGACAACCCTAGGACATTATGTTATACAATACATGCATGTTTTGTTCAATCAAGTTCATATTTATATCAAAAAACAGCTTTTTACATTAGCATGTGACGTTCAGAACTAGCATACCCCCCGCAAACTTCCGGGGAATTTACTAACAATTTACTAAATTACTCACGATAAACGTTCACAAAAAGCATAACAATTATTTTAAGAATTATAGATACAGAACTCCTCTATGCACTCGATATGTCCGATTTTAAAATTGCTTTTTGGTGAAAGCACATTTTGCAATATTCTAAGTACATAGCTCAGCCATCACGGGCTAGCTATTTAGACACCCGGCAAGTTTAGCCTTCACCAAAATCAGATTTACTATAACAAAAATGTTATTACCTTTGTTGTCTTCGTCAGAATGCACTCCCAGGACTTCTACTTCAATAACAAATGTTGGTTTGGTCCAAAATAATCCATCGTTATATCCGAATAGCGGCGTTTTGTTCGTGCGTTCTAGAAACTATCCGAAATGGTAAATCAGGGTCGCGCACATGGCGCAATTCGTGACAAAAAAATTCGAAATATTCCATTACCATACTTCGAAGCATGTCAACCGCTGTTTAAAATCAATTTTTATACAATTTATCTCGTAAAAAAGCGATAATATTCCGACCGGGAATCTCCTTTTCGGTAAACAGAGGAAAAATCACAAAGACGGGGGCAGCCAGTGCACGCGCCTAAGCCCACAGTCCCTTGATCGACCACTTGAGAAAGGCGATAATGTGTTTCAGCCTGGGGCTGGAATGACGACATTCAGGTTTTTCCCGGGCTCTGAGAGCCTATTGGAGCCGTGGGAAGTGTCACGTTACCGCAGAGATCCTTTGTAATGGAATGAGATGTCAAAGAAAGACAATAAATGGTCAGACAGGCCACTTCCTGTAAAGGAATCTCTCAGGTTTTGACCTGCCATTTGAGTTCTGTTATACTCACAGACACCATTCAAACAGTTTTAGAAACTTTGGAGTGTTTTCTATCCAAAGCCAATATATGCATATTCTACTTACTGGGCAGGAGTAGTAACCAGATTAAATCGGGTACGTTTTTTATCCAGCCGTGTCAATACTGCCCCCTAGCCCTAACAGGTTAATGGAATCGAAATATATTTTATATTTGAAATTCTTCAAATAGCCAACCTTTGCCTTGATGACAGCTTTGCACATTCTTGGAATTGTTCAACACTTTTTTGGTTACTATATGATTCCATATGTGTTATTTCATATTGTTTACAGTTGAAGTCGGAAGTTTACATACACCTTAGCCAATTACATTTAAACTCAGTTTTTCACAATTTCTGACATTTAATCCTAGTAACAATCCCTGTTTATGGTCAGTTAGGATCACCACCTTGTTTTAAGAATGTGAAATGTCAGAATAATAGTAGAGAGAATTATTGATTTATTTCAGCTTTTACAGTCCCTTGCGAAAGTATTCGGCCCCCTTGAACTTTTCGACCTTTTGCCACATTTCAGGCTTCAAACATAAAGATATAAAACTGTAATTTTTTGTGAAGAATCAACAACAAGTGGGACACAATCATGAAGTGGAACGAAATTTATTGGATATTTCAAACTTTTTTAACAAAAAAAAAACTGAAAAATTGGGCGTGCAAAATTATTCAGCCCCTTTACTTTCAGTGCAGCAAACTCTCTCCAGAAGTTCAGTGAGGATCTCTGAATGATCCAATGTTGACCTAAATGACTAATGATGATAAATAGAATCCACCTGTGTGTAATCAAGTCTCCGTATAAATGCACCTGCTCTGTCATAGTCTCAGAGATCCGTTTAAAGCGCAGAGAGCATCATGAAGAACAAGGAACACACCAGGCAGGTCCGAGATACTGTTGTGGAGAAGTTTAAAGCCAGATTTGGATACAAAAAGATTTCCCAAGCTTTAAACATCCCAAGGAGCACTGTGCAAGCGATAATATTGAAATGGAAGGAGTATCAGACCACTGCAAATCTACGAAGACCCGGCCGTCCCTCTAAACTTTCAGCTCATACAAGGAGAAGACTGATCAGAGATGCAGCCAAGAGGCCCATGATCACTCTGGATGAACTGCAGGGATCTACAGCTGAGGTGGGAGACTCTGTCCATAGGACAACAATCAGTCGTATACTGCACAAATCTGGCCTTTATGGAAGAGTGGCAAGAAGAAAGCCATTTCTTAAAGATATCCATAAAAAGTGTCATTTAAAGTTTGCCACTAGCCACCTGGGAGACACACCAAACATGTGGAAGAAGGTGCTCTGGTCAGATGAAACCAAAATCGAAATTTTGGCAACAATGCAAAACGTTATGTTTGGTGTAAAAGCAACACAGCTCATCACCCTGAACACAACATCCCCACTGTCAAACATGGTGGTGGCAGCATCATGGTTTGGGCCTGCTTTTCTTCAGCAGGGGCAGGGATGATGGTTAAAATTGATGGGAAGATGGATGGAGCCAAATACATTACCATTCTGGAAGAAAACCTGATGGAGTCTGCAAAAGACCTGAGACTGGGACAGAGATTTGTCTTCCAACAAGACAATGATCCAAAACATAAAGCAAAATCTAGAATGGAATGGTTCACAAATAAACATATCCAGGTGTTAGAATGGCCAAGTCAAAGTCCAGACCTGAATCCAATCGAGAATCTGTGGAAAGAACTGAAAACTGCTGTTCACAAACGCTCTCCATCCAACCTCACTGAGCTCGAGCTGTTTTGCAAGGAGGAATGGGCAAAAATTTCAGTCTCTCGATGTGCAAAACTGATAGAGACATACCCCAAGCGACTTACAGCTGTAATCGCAGCAAAAGGTGGCGCTACAAAGTATTAACTTAAGGGGGCTGAATAATTTTGCACGGCCAATTTTTCAGTTTTTTATTTGTTAAAAAAGTTTGAAATATCCAATAAATTTCGTTCCACTTCATAATTGTGTCCCACTTGTTGTTGATTCTTCACAAAAAATTACAGTTTTATATCGTTATGTTTGAAGCCTGAAATTTGGCAAAAGGTCGAAAAGTTCAAGGGGGCCGAATACTTTCGCAAGGCACTGTATTTTGTTCATCACTTTCCCAGTGGGTCAGAAGTTTACATACACTCAATTAGTATTTGGTAGCATTGCCTTTAAATTGTTTAACTTCGGTCAAACATTTTGGGTAGCCTTCCACAAGCTTCCCACAATAAGTTGGGTGAATTTTGGCCCATTCCTCCTGACAGAGCTGGTGAAACTGAGTCAGGTTTGTAGGCCTCCTTGCTTGCACATGCTTTTTCAGTTCTGCCCACACATTTTCTATAGGATTGAGGTCAGGGCTTTGTGATGGCCACTCCAATACCTTGACTTTGCTGTCCTTAAGCCATTTTGCCACAACTTTGGAAGTATGCTTGGGGTCATTGTCCATTTGGAAGACCCATTTGTGACCAAGCTTTAACTTCCTGATGTCTTGAGATGTTGCTTCAATATATCCACATAATTTCCCTCCCTCATGATGCCATCTATTTTGTGAACTGCACCAGTCCCTCCTGCAGCAAATCACACCCACAACATGATGCTGCCACCCCCGTGCTTCACGGTTGGGATGGTGTTCTTTGGCTTGCAAGCATCCCCCTTTTTCCTCCAAACATAATGATGGTCATTATGGCCAAACAGTTCTATATTTGTTTCATCCGACCAGAGGACATTTCTCCAAAAAGTACGATCTTTGTCCCCATGTGCAGTTGCAAACCGTAGTCTGGTGTTTTATGGCAGTTTTGGACCAGTGGCTTCTTCCTTGCTGAGCGGCCTTAAAGGTTATGTCGATATAGGACTCATTTTACTATGGATATAGATACTTTTTGACCTGTTTCCTCCAGCATCTTCACAAGGTCCTTTGCTGTTCTGGGATTGATTTGCACTTTTCGCACCAAAGTACGTTCATCTCTAGGAGACCAAACATGTATCCTTCCTGAGCGGTATGATGGCTGCATTGTCCCATGGTGTTTATACTTGTGTGCTATTGTTTGTACAGATGAGCGTGGTACCTTCAGGCATTTGGAAATTGCTCCCAAGGATGAACCAGACTTGTGGAGGTCTGCAATTTTTTTCTGAGGTCTTAGCTGATTTCTTTTCATTTTTCCATGATTTGTAGTCCGTGATTGTCTGTAGACCCTGCCACATACGTCTCGTTTCTGAGCCGTTGAATTGCGACTCCACTTTGTCCCTATACCGACATTTCACTTGTTTGATTGCCTTGCGGAGGGAATAATTACACTGTTTGTATTTGGCCATATTCCCAGTCATCTTTCCATGGTTAAATGTGGTGGTTCGCGCTTTCAATTTCGCACGAATGCCGCCATCTCTACATGATTTCTGGTTAGGGTAGATTTTTATAGTCACAGTGGGAACAACATCTCCAATGCACTTCCTTATAAACTCACTCACCGAATCAGCGTATATATTATTCTCTGAGGCTGCCCGGAACATTTCCCAGTCCGCATGATCAAAACAATCTTGAAGTGTGGATTCCAATTGGTCAGACCAGCGTTGAATAGTTCTTGTCACAGATACATCCTGTTTGAGTTTCTGCCTATAAGACGGGAGGAGCAAAATGGAGTCGTTGTCAGATTTGCCGAAGGAAGGGCGAGGGAGGGCCTGGTAAGCATCGCCGAAGTTAGAGTAGCAGTGATCCAGTGTATTGCCCGCACGAGTGCTACAGTCAATATGCTGATAGAATTTAGGTAGCTTTGTTCTCAAATTTGCTTTGTTAAAACCCCCAGCTACAATAAATGCAGCTTCAGGCTATATGGTTTCCAGTTTGCATAGAGTCCAGTGATGTTCCTTGAGGGCCGTCGTGGTATCGGCTTGAGTGGGGATATACACGGCTGTGACAATAACCGACGAGAATTCTCGAGAGATAATATAGTATGTGTGCGCTTGTGTGTGTGTGTGTGCCTGTGTTTGCGCTTGTATCTGTAGGTGGGCTTGTCCATTATCCATAATCAACTGCTTACTGTTCCTCCCTGCTTGCTGTCCCACGTACCTCTCACTGTTGTACAGTATATGGAGCTTTCACCACTGTGTTTGTATTAATTAGATGGATACAGGTCGAGTTGTCTGATCTTTTCTGACTGGTTAGTGAGGACTAGGTTGGAGTGACACTATACACAAGGGAGACTGTGTGTCTGAGTGCAGAGAGAGAGACGCTATATCAGCCCAGTGTTCCTCGCTGATTACTGCCACCAGCAGAGAAAGAGAGAGAGAGAGGAGCTGTCAACCTGCCCAGCTAGCTAGATCTGTGATAATCACTTAACTCTACACTCTGTCTCCCTTTCTCTCTCCCTCTCCTCTGCAACTCACTCCATCACTTTTTTTATCTATTTTTTATTCCTCCAGAGTCTTGCTATAGAGATACAGGTCCAGTCTAGCTGATCAATACAGGGCGATGAATTAATGCAAATCAAAGAATCATTCACTCAAAAGTAAGATAAGCAACATAAATGTACAGATTTTTCAATCCTGGAGTGTTGGGTATATGTTAACCGTGTGGACAGCTCACTGGAAGCCTGAGAGGACCCTTATATTGTCTATTCAAGAGAGAGGGCAAACTGTCTATACGCTATTCACTGTTGGCTACTGTCAACAGTGCCACAATCAATCCGCACTCATACACATGCACTTCAAAACACCAGTGACAGTCATCACTTGAAGATGCTGGCAACAGGTGAGCAGTAGGGAATGTCAGACCTGGCACACACACATTGGATGACCAGAGGGGGAAAAAGGAAAAGTAAGAAAGAACTAAGTTGGCAGGCGTGTAACAGGAAGCTAGTCTCTGAGGGTGGCCCGCTTCACAAGAGCTAATTAACCCTGGGAAATAATTACCTCAATATGCAAATGCTGTTTAGATAATGCAAAGTGCTATTGGGCCAGGTAGTCAAATAGAGGAGGTGGGTGGGCATTGGGGCCAGGTGTCGAGATTCTGTGCTTGGGTGATAAGGGGAAGACGCTACCTGGTTGTCATGACGATCAAGCTGGTGCTATCCGATGCTAGCGTAAAAAAAAAAATCTGAGCTACTGTATACTGTGGCATGCTGAAACTGGACCTCACAGAACACACAGCTAACGGAGAGGTAAAGAAAGGAAGCTAGCTGTATTTGGTTATGAAAGGTTTAAACACAAATTACTTCAGCCATTAGCTAGAGCCACACAGAGCAGTCCTTCATACACAGCACCTAGCCATTTAAAGACCTTGATGCTCTTGTCTGTCCATTCAATTATTGTGGGGGCTTTCGGCCGTTAGCGAGAACCACATACCAGATTTTTAACAGGGTCATTAACAATTGAATTTTCAGAGTATTCTAGACGTCGGAGTAAAACAAGAATTTAACATCCATATAATGACCATTAGACTTAAAATGTGATGGTTTAACTAAGTTTGCAGGTGCAACCGTTTTTATTAAATGTGTATTTTGTTTTCACTTGCCCATTTCTTTCCATTAAGAACCAACGATGTGCTAACTTTTTGTAGCATTTCTGACAATGCTAACTTCTTTTTCAGCCGAAGCTCAGACGGGTTGAACAACTTGGTTGCTCGGCTGAGGTTAATCAATTAACCTACACACTGAAGAAGGCTACAACGCCTAAACGTCTGTGTACAACATCCCTGATGCAGTGAAAATAAAACATTTGAGTACGGACCCATTACACCTTTTGTTAATCAATAAATGCAAACATATATTTTGATTAACTAGCTGGCTAACTACCTAGCTAACATTACCTGGCTAGTGTTAGATTGCTTGTCCAGCAGCTAGCTAACACTAGCCGTCTAAAAGCTAGCTAACAGTTAGATAACAACCAGGCAAAGAATGGTAGCTAGCTATATTTGGTTATGGAATGTTTTTGCACAAATTATTTCAGCCGTTACCTAGCTAGCTAGCTAGAGCCAGACAACAACAGCTGACCTCGACACATATGCTAGCTAAAGTTAGTCACATCCAAATGCCAATCCTATGTTTGTCCACAAAACATAACTAGTTAACTAGCTACATCAAAAACAACACCAAATGATGGGTTTATTGTCACTCTGCTAACTTACAGTGCATGCAATGGGCTTTTGCAACAATAGCTAGCTAGCTACCTACTCCATAGTCCAAGCTATGGTAAGAGCTAGCCACATTTCACTGTCAGACAGGATACAACACAAACTGTAGCTGAGAAAGTATAAAAGCAAACTTGCTTTCATATAATTAACCCTCCTGTTGTGTTTGTTTCATGTTAATTAATTATGTGTTCCCGGTCCAAAATGACCGCCCCATTATAGCTGATTATAAATCCATAATAATACATATATTCTCACCTAATGTTGTTAGATCTTTTTATCAACTTAAGTTCTTGTGAACATTACAAGTTTTGAACTTCTATTTGCTATTGACCTGAGCTCATACAACTCGTTTTTGAGTAAAAAAAGCATAATGTATGGATTATTTGGTCTAAACAAATACTCAGATGAAACATATGCTATTTATCACAGACTACTTTGTGTCAAAGTTTAACAAGGACTTTTTCCTCCTTAAAGTGAGAGAAAAAAGTATTTGATCCCCTGCTGATTTTGTACGTTTGCCCACTGACAAAGAAATGATCAGTCTATAATTTTAATGGTAGGTTTATTTGAACAGTGACAGACAGAATAACAACAAAAAAATCCAGGAAAACGCATGTTAAAAATGTTATAAAATGATTTGCATTTTAATGAGGGAAATAAGAATTTGACCCCTCTGCAAAACATGACTTAGTACTTGGTAGTTCAGACGTTTCTTGAAGTTGGCCGCCAGGTTTGCACACATCTCAGGAGAGATTTTGTCCCACTCCTCTTTGCAGATCTTCTCCAAGTCATTTAGGTTTCGAGGCTGACGATTGGCAACTCGAACCTTCAGCTCCCTCCACAGATTTTCTATGGGATTAAGCTCTGGAGACTGGCTAGGCCACTCCAGGACCTTAATGTGCTTCTTCTTGAGCCACTCCTTTGTTGCCTTGGCCGTGTGTTTTGGGTCATTGTCATGCTGTAATACCCATCCACGACCCATGTTCAATGCCCTGGCTGAGGGCATTGAAGGTTCTCACCCAAGATTTGACGGTACATGGCCCCGTCCATCGTCCCCTTGATGCGGTGAAGTTGTCCTGTCCCCTTAGCAGAAAAACACCCCCAAAGCATAATGTTTCCACCTCCATGTTTGACGGTGGGGATGGTGTTCTTGGGGTCAAAGGCAGCATTCCTCCTCCTCCAAACACAGCGAGTTGAGTTGATGCCAAAGAGCTCCATTTTGGTCTCATCTGACCACAACACTTTCACACAGTTGTCCTCTGAATCATTCAGATGTTCATTGGCAAACTTCAGACGGGCATGTATATGTGCTTTCTTGAGCAGGGGGACCTTGCGGGCGCTGCAGGATTTCAGTCTTTCACGGCGTAGTGTGTTACCAATTGTTTTCTTGGTGACTATGGTCCCAGCTGCCTTGAGATCATTGACAAGATCCTCCCGTGTAGTTCTGGGCTGATTCCTCACCGTTCTCATGATCATTGCAACTCCACGAGGTGAGATCTTGCATGGAGCCCCAGGCCGAGGGAGATTGACAGTTCTTTTGTGTTTCTTCCATTTGCGAATAATCGCACCAAATGTTGTCACCTTCTCACCAAGCTGCTTGGCGATGGTCTTGTAGCCCATTCCAGCCTTGTGTAGGTCTACAATCTTGTCCCCGACATCCTTGGAGAGCTCTTTGGTCTTGGCCATGGTGGAGAGTTTGGAATCTGATTGATTGCTTCTGTGGACAGGTGTCTTTTATACAGGTAACAAGCTGAGATTAGCAACACTCCCTTTAAGAGTGTGCTCCTAATCCCAGCTCGTTACCTGTATAAAAGACACCTGGGAGCCAGAAATCTTTCTGATTGAGAGGGGGTCAAATACTTATTTCCCTCATTAAAATGCTAATCAATTTATAACATTTTTGACATACGTTTTTCTGGATTTTTGTTGTTGTTATTCTGTTTCTCACTGTTCAAATAAACCTACCATTAAAATTATAGACTGATCATTTCGTTGTCAGTGGGCAAACGTACAAAATCAGCAGGGGATCAAATACTTTTTTCCCTCACTGTACCAGTGTCATGATCAAAGATATGATCAAGAGCCTCACACACAGTATATCGTTTGGTCATTGTGCTGCCACAGAATGAATTGTGAGCAAGGTCTTAAAAAAACTTTATATACCAGAGCTGCGAGAAAAGTTCTATATATTATTGAAACTATGTTGCAATTGTTTGTGAGAATGCCAACAGGTGTGGTTCCCTTGGGGGAAAGATTCTATTGGAGAAAGGTTCCTGTGTGGGTTGCCATGGATGCCAAGAAGGGGAGTGAGGTGTGTGTGTGTGTGTGTGTGTGTGTGTGTGTGTGTGTGTGTGTGTGTGTGTGTGTGTGTGTGTGTGTGTGTGTGTGTGTGTGTGTGTGTGTGTGTGTGTGTGTGTGTGTGTGTGTGTGTGTGTGTGCGTGCTCAAACACACATGCATGTGGGGGTCTGGGAGAGGACGTGTGTCCATCTGATGAATGGGCATGTGCCTGAACTCAATGTTATACACTTATTGTAGTCTCAACCATTCATTTCTAATGACCTGTCATTTTTTACCAGGAACACCACAGGTGTACAAAAGTTAAATAAAACACCCAAAATATAATGAAAATCATCAAAATGTATTTTGTGTGTTCAGATGCCCTGTGTGGACAATGTCATGGAACCTTATGACAATCAGATTAAATTAACAAACTTTTTTCAGAGAGAAAACTTGTAAATTGGTCTAATTCGACCGGAACACAGCAGGAGGGCTAAAAAAAGTTTGAAATGGTAGTGTAATGGGATTAGTGTAGTGTGTGACGAATCCAATACTTTAACTTGTATGCAGTATACATCACATTGTTGTGGGAGAGCCTCCTCTAAGAGTATGAATTAGGCTGTTTGAGATGTTTTGAATCCTAGTCAACCTGTGTACACATTTTTTGAAGTACAGTAGACCAACATAGCTACTGTAGTAGGTCAAAGCTGTGTTCTGGAAATCCTTGGTAGAGTAGGCATCGCGGTGCTCATGCAAATGTTCTTAATGATTTAGCTTCAAACCAATGTCTACTTCTCAATTACATTTTTTTTAAGTCTATTATATTTGACTCAACTCGACTCTGTTCCTTCATTGACACTGAATAGGCTATTACACAAATAAAATATGTTTTAGATATGAGGGATATTAAGAAGGTCATGTGTGTAAGTCCTGATGACCACCTAACAAGCCTCCGTAGGGAGGGTCATGTGAAGAGAGAGAGAGAACAGGAGGTGTAGTTTGAGGAAGAGGAGGGAGGGAGGGATTAGGAAACAGAGCCCTTGTAGATGAATGGTGACTCAGCGAAGGAGAGGAGGACTTCAAAGGACTTGTTGTCACAGGCCTTCAGACAGCCAACTCTGCCCCCACCCCAACACACACACACCCCTCCCCCTGTGGTGATCAGGGTGGGGAAGGGCGCAGTGTTACCCACCGTTGCATCACTCTCCGTAGAGTCTGGCTCTGAACACAACCACCCTCCCTCCTTATATAATTACAACAGCAAACATAAACAGGCCAAGAGTTTATACTTAAATCCTAACTGGTTTATCTAGCAGATTAATAAGAATGTCTAACGCCATGTTCAAGAATGGCCGTTTTCCCTTTATTCAGATTACAACCTTTCACTTTCGGTTATCTGAAAATGAAATCATTACAAAAAAAATTAAAACAAGCCGTGGAAAGTTGGTTGCAATTTCAGTTTAATCCACCAGAAAAGACAGAACACATATTACAACAAATATTATGGTTGAACTCAAATGTACTATTTGATAAAGCATACTTTTTGGGGGGGGAAACAAAATTATAAACAGTATAATATTTGTAAATGATATCATAAATAGGACTGGTAGAGTTATGTCACACATGCAGCTAACAAAAATATATGGAAACGTCTGCTCTACACAAAATTACAACCAACTAATTGCAGAATTACCGCAAAAAGGCAAGTGGAAGGGGGAGCAAGTAAGGAACTTCTCTGTCGGCCCTGCATTAAAAAACAAAATTGGTTAAACAAAAAAAAAAAGTATACCACTTTCATTTAAGGACCAAAACATTTTGCCATATAGATTGCAAAGTAGTTGGGAAGAGATTTTCGATGTACGGATTCCATGGTACATGGTTTATGAACTGTTACACAAAATGACACCAGATTCAAAACATAGAGTTTTTGTATTTCAATTATTATACAAAATTCTTGCAACCAATAGAATGTTTTATGCAGTACCAGTCAAAAGTTTGGACACACCTACTCATTCAAGGGGGGTTCTTTATAATTGTAGAATAATAGTGAAGACATCAAAACTATGAAATAATACATGTGGAATCATGTAGTAACCAAAAAAGTGTTAAACAAATCAAAATATATTTTATATTTGAGATTCTTCAAAGTAGCCACCCTTTGCCTTGATGACAGCTTTGCACACTCTTAGCATTCTCTCAATCAGCTTCATAGTTCTGTGTAGAGCAGACATTTCCATAAATGAGTAGGTGTGTCCAAACTTTTGAATGGTACTGTATATAAAACATTTAAAAACGGAATTGATTCCAAACGTTTTTTCACCATACATTTTTGCGTAGGGGATTTTAGTAAAAAAAATAAAAAACAAGCCAAGAGGTTTATTTACTGTACCTCCACACACATGCGCACGCACGCACGCACACATACACACACGTGATCACTCCATCACAATAACAACAGCCTATCAACAACTATATTGAAAAGTATTTTGTCTGTTTTCAATACTCAATGCTTGGGTGTGAGTGGGTGTAAGCTGTGTCTTCAGTGAACTAGCACAGCATTTTCTCCTGACCTTTATGAAACAAACAGCCATTGCTTCAGATAAGCCACTAGATCCGTCAGTCACATCATAGTGTAAAACAACCGCCCCAGACCGTTAGGCTAAGTGTGCATGAAGCTTTGTTACTGTTCACTCCCTCTGTCAGCTAACCAGACTGTTTTTGCTCTCAAATGTCTTTGGAGTGGTTTCACCAAATGACAGAAAGGGTATTTATTTGCCTGCTGAAGATGGTGCATGGCACAAACAATTGCACTTAGTGATGCTCCGTTAAAACACAACCCACGTGTGTGGACTTTATGGTCAGATGTATTCATTCTCATCTGATTTGTGTGTGCGAGCGAGCGAGTGCATGTGTGTGATTTTGATTCACCATTGTTCATGCATATACTTTGTGTGTGTTGGAATTTAGTTTGGTTTAAAATACGCCTATCTAGGGGGTGTTTGCCACCATACAGGTGCTCCATTGATCCTGCAGCAAGGTACAAATGAAGATTTAAACGTTACGTCACGCAGCCTATTGAGTTTTACATGTAGGACATTTGCAATATGTAAGACCTATTGATCCAGTGAGCAGTCAGTATTTGTTAAAAACACCCTCTGCCATCAGCGGTGTTTCATGTTTTGACTGTCCCTGGAATATATAGGCCTTCATGCTTACTGTGACAGAACCATTTCTGTTAGTTTCACTCTCCATTTCTCTCTTTATGTCTCTCATAGTTAGTTTCTCTTTATACAACGGGTGGGTCAAATCCTAGATGCTGATTGGTTAAAGGTACATTCCAGCCAGTGTCTTTTCGACAAGTTGCCACCAGCTAAATCTTTGACGTTAAAATGCCTATTTACTCTGTTCCATCTGCCTGCGCAATCCACTGTCCCATCAGCCCAGCCAAGCAATTTAAAAAGTAGATCTACACTGTAAAATGCGTTGAGACATTATCTCACATTTCTTTTAGACTAAGTTTAGTTTTCAACTGCGGAGATTTGTATAAACCTTGCTGTCTATCTTTCTGACATTTGCAACATTGTTTCAATATTGAAATTGGATCTCCTGCTGACCCATAGTAATGAACATGTCGGGAGTCGGAACGAGACAGACAGACAGGCAGCGTTTCTCAGCCAGTCAAAATCATGAATCAGCTGGCATCATTTTTATGGATATATACTAACAAAATTAATTTGAAAAAGGTCAAATGAAACGCAGTTAATTTGCAGTCTTTCCACCTTCAGTTTGAAGTGATTGAGTTACTGTAGCTGTGTTGTTGGCTAGTTCCTCTGAACAACAGTGTCCTGACGAGTGAGCACATTTTCTACGCCAGGCGAAATCGTGCCTCATTAGCTTATTGTTATGGATGTATCCAAATAAATGTCACTAGAAAACAGCTTAAGCAAATGCAGCTACTTTGCTCTTATTCTGGCTGCGCTTTTTGACGTTACTGTAATTTAGCCATAGTTGGTTAGCTAGCAAGCAACGGATAAGAACGCTGCCAGCCATGAAGTCAATGAAACATTTAGAACGAACGACTGGGTCACATCAATAGATACAGAACAAAAGACTGAACGACTGGGTCGCGTCTCTGACAACCCTAGATTTGTGTCGTGACTATATAGTATGAATGAATTAATAAAAATAATGTTTTTAGTGAAAATATGTCAATCATTATTTGCAGATGTTGTATAAAAGTGATAATGCCCTCGAAGCCGGTCTTTGGAGGACTTCGTCTTGGGCCTAACAACACCCGTGCCAATATATCCTCCAAACACCTGCTTCTCTGGCATTATCACTTCATTAAATCAGTCTTTAAATCCATCTGTCTATTTTTGTCTGCCTCTGATTTCTCACCCCTTCTTCAATCTTCCTCTCTCTGTTTCTCCTGTGTATTTTCTGTTTGTTTTGGCGCTGTAACGTGAAGTCCTTGTGTTACAGGAAAACAGCTCCCCCGAGGAACACTTGCTGTACGTGTGGGATCACTTTGTGTCCAACGCCGCCGCCAGGAATGTCTTTATCGTGGCGCACAGCTACGGAGGCTTGTCATTGGTGGAGCTGGTGAGTGGTTGTTTTCCTCCTCTGGTCTTGTCTCTCCCGCATCGCCCCTCTAGCCAACCACCTCTGGGACAGCGAGCCAGTGTGATAGAGTGTGAAACGTGGTGGAATTATTACAAATAAATAATGTTGCTTTGGTAAAGTGCTGCTTCTGTTAACAAGCCAGTTCATCCCTGTTCTAGGGCACAATCCTCTTCCTTTCCTCCGCACATCAACACAGAGCGAGGGGGAGAGAAAGAAAAAGGGCTCTATTAAACCATGCTGCAGAGGGAAGAGGTGGAAGAGGAGTGGAGTGAGGAGAAAGGGAAGGGGAGAGGGTTGAATATACTATAACTTCCTGGAAAATAGCTTATTCTGTGATCTCTATTGCTTCTCAGGGTGCACTACTGAAGCGCTGTCTCTCCTATTGAGTCTATAATAAAGTCTAGCCTATTTCTGTAGTGTTGAGGTTCTATATATCAATCAGTGTTGGGTCTCTCAGTGTTCAGAATTGGCAGCCTGCAGGCTCTGTGTCTGCTGTGTTACTTAAGACGAGGCTGCAGTGCTCAGGTAGCAGGTGCTAGGCTAAGTGCTAGGCTAGGTGCGCTAGGCTCACATGTCTCTCTCTCTCTCTCTCTCTGCAGTGCTTAGATAGCTAAACTAGGTGCTAGGCTGGGTGCGCTAGGGTCACACAGCTCTCTCTGTCTCTCTCTCTCTCTCTCTCTCTGTAGTACTTTGATAGCTAAACTAGGTGCTAGGCTGGGTGCGCTAGGGTCACACAGCTCTCTCTGTCTCTCTCTCTCTCTCTCTGTAGTGCTTTGATAGCTAAACTAGGTGCTAGGCTGGGTGCACTAGGGTCACACAGCTCTCTCTGTCTCTCTCTGTCTCTCTCTCTCTCTCTCTGTAGTACTTTGATAGCTAAACTAGGTGCTAGGCTGGGTGCGCTAGGGTCACACAGCTCTCTCTGTCTCTCTCTCTCTCTCTCTCTCTGTAGTGCTTTGATAGCTAAACTAGGTGCTAGGCTGGGTGCGCTAGGGTCACACAGCTCTCTCTGTCTCTCTCTCTCTCTCTGTAGTGCTTTGATAGCTAAACTAGGTGCTAGGCTGGGTGCGCTAGGGTCACACAACTCTCTCTGTCTCTCTCTCTCTCTCTCTCTCTCTCTCTCTCTCTCTCTGTAGTGCTTTGATAGCTAAACTAGGTGCTAGGCTGGGTGCGCTAGGGTCACACAGCTCTCTCTGTCTCTCTCTCTCTCTCTCTGTAGTGCTTTGATAGCTAAACTAGGTGCTAGGCTGGGTGCACTAGGGTCACACAGCTCTCTCTGTCTCTCGCTGTCTCTCTCTGTCTCTCTCTGTAGTACTTTGATAGCTAAACTAGGTGCTAGGCTGGGTGCGCTAGGGTCACACAGCTCTCTCTGCCT
Organism: Salmo salar; assembly: GCF_965601325.2. Taxonomy (NCBI): domain Eukaryota; kingdom Metazoa; phylum Chordata; class Actinopteri; order Salmoniformes; family Salmonidae; genus Salmo; species Salmo salar. The sequence continues at coordinate 36,314,320 of NC_138314.1, forward strand.
CTCTCTCTCTCTCTCTCTCTTCTCTCTCTCTCTCTGTAGTGCTTTGATAGCTAAACTAGGTGCTAGGCTGGGTGCACTAGGGTCACACAGCTCTCTCTGTCTCTCTCTCTCTCTCTCTCTCTCTGTAGTGCTTTGATAGCTAAACTAGGTGCTAGGCTGGGTGCGCTAGGGTCACACAGCTCTCTCTGTCTCCCTCTCTCTCTCTGTAGTGCTTAGATAGCTAAACTAGGTGGTAGGCTGGGTGCACTAGGGTCACACAGCTCTCTCTGTCTCTCTCTCTCTCTCTGTAGTGCTTTGATAGCTAAACTAGGTGCTGGGCTGGGTGCACTAGGGTCACACAGCTCTCTCTGTCTCTCTGTAGTGCTTTGATAGCTAAACTAGGTGCTAGGCTGGGTGCACTAGGGTCACACAGCTCTCTCTCTCTCTCTCTCGCTCTCTCTCTCTCTCTCTCTCTCTCTCTCTCTCTCTCTCTCTCTCTCTCTCTGTAGTGCTTAGATAGCTAAACTAGATGCTAGGCTGGGTGCGCTAGGGTCACACAGCTCTCTCTGTCTCTCTCTGTCTCTCTCTCTCTCTCTCTGTAGTACTTTGATAGCTAAACTAGGTGCTAGGCTGGGTGCGCTAGGGTCACACAGCTCTCTCTGCCTCTCCTCTCTCTCTCTCTCTCTCTCTCTCTCTCTCTCTCTCTCTCTCTCTCTCTCTCTCTCTCTCTCTGTAGTGCTTAGATAGCTAAACTAGATGCTAGGCTGGGTGCGCTAGGGTCACACAGCTCTCTCTGTCTCTCTCTGTCTCTCTCTCTCTCTCTCTGTAGTACTTTGATAGCTAAACTAGGTGCTAGGCTGGGTGCGCTAGGGTCACACAGCTCTCTCTGCCTCTCCTCTCTCTCTCTCTCTCTCTCTCTCTCTCTCTCTCTCTCTCTCTCTCTCTCTCTCTCTCTCTCTCTCTCTCTCTCTCTCTCTCTCTCTCTCTCTCTCTCTCTCTCTCCCTCTCTCTCTCTGTAGTGCTTAGATAGCTAAACTAGATGCTAGGCTGGGTGCGCTAGGGTCACACAGCTCTCTCTGTCTCTCTCTGCTCTGACAGCTTGTACAGGAGCCTGGTGGTGATGGTGGTTCTTTGATCTGTTGGATTTACTGGTAGACTCTCCATGAACCCACATTATTTAAAGCATCTCTCTGCTTTTCTTTTGAAGAAGGTTGTGGGCGGTGTGGGCTGGGCATTTGTCCCACTGCTAATTCCAGGAATATCTCTCTTTTTTTCTCCTGTAACCTGCTATTTTTGTAATAATTTTTTATTTTGTCATTTGAATTTGCCTGCTAAATATTCATGTGGTGTTTTGTCCATGACAGCCATTCTCTCCTGGGCTCTGTGTGCCGAGGATTCTGCTGTGGTCTCTCTCTCATCGCTCTTTCTTTCTTTCTCTCACTTTCTTTCTCTCTCTCTCTCGCTCTCTCTCTCTCTGACTCTTTTTCTCTCTCGATCTCTCTCTCTGACTCTTTTTCTCGCTCTCTCTCTCTGTATCTGTCTCTCTCTCCTCTGTCTCTCTCTCTCTCTCTCGCTCGCTCTCTCTCTCTTCCTCATGTGGTGTTCTTGTTATGTGAGTTAGATCCTGTATATAACCATACTACAGATATATAGGATTTAATCTCAAGAGGAAGAAGAGGATGTGTGTGTGTGTGTGGTGTTGCATGCGTTTATGTGTCTGTGCATGTGTGTGTGTGAGCATTTGAGAGAGTGTATTTGAATGTGTCATTGTTCCCTGTCCCCTGGGTCTCTACCGTGTGACGTGTGTCTGTGTCCTGTGACAGTGTCTTAACTCCCTCACCCAAACCCTCACCCTCTAGCCGTGGTGCTGGGGGGCTCAGCCATCCCACCAAGACCCCCAGGCCAAGCAGCCCTCCCTCAGCCCCCCAAGCTATCCCCTGACAGCCCCACTCCACCTGCACTGACATGGGCTGGGGAGTACAGCCGTAGCCCCTCCTGCTCCCCACGGGGATCTAGCTTCATGGGAAGCAATGGTCAGGTTTCTCTTCCTCCATTTCCAATATAGGAGCCTTGTGGCTTTCATAGGCCTGTGGTGCTGCTGGACCACAATACAGTAAATGTACTAACCCACAATTTTACTTCACAAATGCACTTTAATGTGTGGACACGTGCACACACAACACACATGGACATGGGCACAAACACATACACACACACACATACAGTGCTTTCACGAAAGTATTCAGACCCCTTGACCTTTTTCACATTTTGTTCCGTTACAACCTTAATCCAAAATGGATTAAATAAAAAAACATCCTCAGCCATCAACACACAATACCCCATAATGACAAAGCCAAAACGGAGTATTCAGACCCTTTGCTATGAGACTTGAAATTGAGATCAGGTGCATCCTGTTTCCATTGATCATCCTTGAGATGTTTCTACAACTTGATTGGTTTACATGTGGTAAATTCAATTGATTGGACATGATTTGGAAAGGCACACCACCTGTCCATATAAGGTCCCACAGTTGACAGTGCATGTCAGAGCAAAAACCAAGCCATGAGGTCGATGGAATTGTCCGTAGAGATACGAGACATGATTGTGTTGAGACACAGATCTGGGGAAGGGTACCAAAAACTTCCTGCAAACTGAGAAATCGGGGGAGAAGGGCCTTGGTCAGGGAGGTGACCAAGTACTCGATGGTCGCTCTGACAGAGCTCTAGAGTTCCTCTGTGGAGACGGAAGAACCTTCCAGAAGGACAACCATCTCTGTAGCACACTACCAAACAGGCCTTTATGGTAGAGTGGCCAGAAGGAATCCACTGCTCAGTAAAAGGCACCTTACAGCACGCTTGGAGTTTGCCAAAGGGCACCTAAAGACTCTCAGACCATGAGAAGCAAGATTCTCTGGTCTGATGAAACCAAGATTAAACTATTTGGCCTGAATGCCAAGCGTCGCGTCTGGAGGAAACCTGGCACCATCCCTACGGTACAGCATGGTGGTGGCAACATCATGCTGTGGAGATGTTTTTCAGCGGCAGGGACTGGAAGACTAGTCAGGATCCAGGCAAAGTTTAACTAAGCAAAGTGCAGAGAAGATCCTTGATGAAAACCTGCTCCAGAGCGTTCAGGACCTCAGAATGGGGTGAAGGTTCACCTTCCAACAGGACAACGACTCTAAGCACACATCCAAGACAACGCAGGAGTGGCTTCGGGACAAGTCTCTGAATGTCCTTGAGTGGCCCAGCCAGAGTCTGGACTTGAACCCGATCGAACATCTCTTGAGAGACCTGAAAATAGCTGCGCAGCGACACTCCCCATCCAACCTGACAGAGCTTGAGAGGATCTACAGAGAAGAATGGGAGAAACTCTCCAAATACAGGTGTGCCAATACTTGTTGTGTCATACCTAAGAAGACTCGAGCTGTAATCACTGCTTAAGGTGCTTCAACAAAGTACTGAGTAAAGGGTCTGAATACTTATATAAATGTGATATTTCAGTTTTTCTTCATTCTTAATTTTTTTTATAAATTAGCAAAAAAATCTAAAAGCCCGTTTTTGCTTTGTCATGTTGGGGTATTTTGTGTAGATTGATGAGGAAAAAACTATATTTAATCAGTTTTAGAATAAGACTGTAACATAACAAAATGTGCAAAAGTCAAGGGGACTGAATACTTTCCGAAGGCACGCATACACATACATACATACATGCATACTGTACAGATACATTCATCTACCTAATTGAGAAGAAAATGGTCTGGGGAGGCTAGGAGGAGGCTAGAGGGAGGGGGAATGTGAGCCTTGTGGGAGGCTAGAGGGAGGGGGGATTTGAGCCTTGTGGGAGGCTAGAGGGAGGGGGGATTTAAGCCTTGAGGGAGGCTAGAGGGAGGGGGGATTTAAGCCTTGTGGGAGGCTAGAGGGAGGGGGAATGTGAGCCTTGTGGGAGACTAGAGGGAGGGGGGATTTGAGCCTTGTGGGAGGCTAGAGGGGGGGGGGGGATTTGAGCCTTGTGGGAGGCTAGAGGGAGGGGGGATTTGAGCCTTGTGGGAGGCTAGAGGGAGGGGGGATTTGAGCCTTGTGGGAGGCTAGAGGGAGGGGGAATGTGAGCCTTGTGGGAGGCTAGAGGGAGGGGGGATTTGAGCCTTGTGGGAGGCTAGAGGGAGGGGGGATTTGAGCCTTGTGGGAGGCTAGAGGGAGGGGGATTTAAGCCTTGTGGGAGGCTAGAGGGAGGGGGAATGTGAGCCTTGTGGGAGGCTAGAGGGGGGGGGGGGATTTGAGCCTTGTGGGAGGCTAGAGGGAGGGGGGATTTGAGCCTTGTGGGAGGCTAGAGGGAGGGGGGATTTGAGGCTTGTGGGAGGCTAGAGGGAGGGGGGATTTAAGCCTTGCAGGATGAACCGTTTGACACGCTAGCAGACCTCTAGAAAACAAGCTGTCTCTGGGTTAATTATATCTCCCCTTTGCTGTTAATAAACACATTTCTGATCAAGCACATCAAGAGGCCTGTGGTTCATTTCTCCTGCTCTGCGCTCACTAGCATGTTGCCCCCTTCATAGTGTATGGATTAATTCTAGTTAGATCAAAGAGCAGCTAAAGACCTTTGAATGGGAGAGGATTGCTGCAGTAAGGATGGCTTCATGTCAGACAGAATACTAGCATTCACCCTCTGTCTGTCCCTCCTCCCTTCATTTTTCTTTCCCTCCATCTCTTTTGCTCTGTCAAACTAACCCTATCTCTCTGTCCATTTTCTTATCTCCTCCTGGTTCATCTCTCTCTCGCTCTCTCTCTGTATATCTCTCTCTCTCTCTCTCTTGCTCAAGCCCTTGTACTTGGCGTTAAGGACTTGGGGAGATGAGGTTAGATGAAATGTAGACCCCTGACTTTCATTTGCTACCAGTACCAGCAAAGCCCATTCAAACAGCATGGATAAGACATCACGGAGCAGCTATCCTGTGCGTACCCTCACACTCATGGACCCACAGCCCAGTGAGAGCCAGAGGGGGCCCTGCCTGTCTACCTGTCTCTGTCAGCCTGCCTGTCTGCTTGTGCTCTCCTTTTCATCTTCCTCTGTTGCCAGGGGTGAGAATGGGGGGACTGGGGTGCTTAACTCTCCCCCTTCCTGCTCCCGCAGTGGAACAGGAGCGAGGTTATTGGACAAGACGGGCTGCGTTATATAAGGGCTTATGTAAGAATGTATCTGTCTCCCAATACGCAAATGTGTGGGTGCCAACCAACCGCCCCATCATCTCTCAACAGAACATGCAGAATGTGTAGATTTAAAAACACACACACACACACACACACACACACACACACACACACACACACACACACACACACACACACACACACACACACACACACACACACACACACACGTGTTTGTGCCTGTCTACTGTATCTATATAGGATCAGTGTGTATTTTCTGTGTGAGATATGGATATATTTTCTGTGTGAGATATGGATATATTTTCTATGGTATCTCTTCCCTCTCTGTGTCCCTGTCTGCCTCCATACATTCGTAGGTAGTCTCAGATGTGAGCAGATGTTGTTTGAGGAGGGCGCATTATGGAGAAGAAGTTGGTGGACATTCATTCCCTGTGAACTCTCGGTGGGTGGATGAGACGCTAGGAGTTAGATAATGATGGTGGCAGCGGTTGGAGAGCTATTATGAGACTATGTTCCATCACCGATCGGTTGGAGAGACCGATGCCTAACTTGACACACAAAGAGAACGCATTCATGTTAATGTGTGCTTCAGGACTTGGGTCTATCTCTGGTGCTTTCAGAGAACTCTCATTCTCTCTGCTCTGGTGACAAGTTCTCTGGGACCTAACTTAGGCAAAGTCTTCTCTGGCTTCACTCACCCTGTTATCCTCCTCTTCCTCATCTTCCCACTCTCCCTTCAGCCCCTGTACCTATAGTGACGTTGAGGTCTCTGCTCTTTTCTGCCCAGGACTCAGAGCCTGGCAGTCTCCAGGACTGGCACCAGCCGAGGCCTCAGTCTGAACACACCGTGCCAACTGGCCAGCTCTCATGTGGCGTGCCACTGAGGAAATCACAAATATGTTCCCTAGCCTACAGTTCACCACTGCCCCCCCCTCTCTGACTCCTAGCTCTGTCAAACACTGCTTTCCTGAAAACTCAAACACCCTTTACCAAATTATACTTTTCTTCAACTTCGCTCTCTCTCTCTCTCTCTCTCTCTCTCTTCCACCTCTCTCTCTCTCTTCCACCGTTCTCTCGCTCTCTTCCACCTCTCTCTCTCTCTCTCTCTCTCTCTCTCTTCCACCTCTCTCTCTCTCTTCCACCTTTCTTTCTCTCTCTTCCACCTCTCTCTCTCTTTCTTCCACCTCTCTCTCTTCTACCTCTCTCTCTCTTCCACCTCTCTCTCGTCCACCTCTCTCTCTCCTCTCTCTCTCTCTCTCTCTCGCTCTCTCTCTTCAACCTCTCTCTCTCTCTCTTCCACCTCTCTCTCTCTCTCTCTCTCTCTCTCTCTCTCTCTTCCACCTCTCTCTCTCTCTCTCGCTCTCTCTCTCGCTCTCTCTCTCTCTCTCTCTCTTCCACCTCTCTCTCTCTCTCTCTCTCTCTCTCTCTCTCTCTCTCTCTCTCTCTTCAACCTCTCTCTCTCTCTTCAACCTCTCTCTCTCTCTCTTCAACCTCTCTCTCTCTCTCCCATCTCTCTCTCTCGCTCGCTCTCTCTCTCTCTCTCTCTCTCTCTCTCTTCCACCTCTCTCTCTCTCTTCCACCTCTCATCTCTCTCTCTTCTACCTCTCTCTCTCTCTCTCTCTCTTCCACCTCTCTCTCTCTCTCTCTTCCACCTCTCTCTCTCTCGCTCTCTCTGATACCACTATCTACTGCTCCTCACACATGAGCCAGATGCTGCTGTTTCTTGGTCTTCTTCTTTCACCACAGTGGAAAACAAAATAATTTCAAGACAGAACATCCCCATCCAGTACTGTATTCATCCCCTGTCCTCTGAATGTCTGAGTAGTTGAGTGTAGTAGTGAGTTCTAAAGGATTTTTTTCCAATCTCAAGGTTCTACATAGCTGGCGGAGTGCAGTGGGAGTCTCTCTCTCTCTCTCTCTCTCTCTGTCAGCCATAGTGGTAGCCTGAAGAAGCCAGTTTGTCTGTATCGAGCAGAGCAGCAGTGTTTCGTAAGACATGTGTTTTGAGGCGTGCTATCAGAGCCACATTAGGCAGGAAAGGGTGAGAAGGGATGATAAATGCAGGGGCACCCTAGCAGAAATTACTGGAGCCATATGCAAAGCGTCCAGTTTTGTTTGATGTAAAACCAAAGGACCACCATGACAAAAGTGCCAGCCAGTGCAGCAAGACAGCAGCCCCTCATCTGAATACACACAGCTGTGTGTGTGTGTGTGTGTGTTTGTGTGTGTGTGTGTGTGTGTGTGTGTGTGTGTGTGTGTGTGTGTGTGTGTGTGTGTGTGTGTGTGTGTGTGTGTGTGTGTGTGTGTGTGTGTGTGTGTGTGTGTGTGTGTGTGTGTGAGTGTTGTCTGTATTATTCCCTGTCCTGCCTATCCATTCTCAGGTGCTTTGTGTGTGTGAGTGAGTGTTGTCTGTATTATTCCCTGTCCTGCCTATCCATTCTCAGGTGCTTTGTGTCAGTCAGGGGTGTTTCTCAATCAAATAAAATGTTATTTGTCACATACACATGGTTAGCAGATGTTAATGCGAGTGTAGCAAAATGCTTGTGCTTCTAGTTCCGACTATGCAATAATGTCTAACAAGTAATCTAACAAATTCACAACAACTACCTTATACACACAAGTGTAAAGGAATGAATAAGAATATGTACATAAAAATATATGAATGAGCGATGGCCGAACGGCATAGGCAAGATGCAGTAGATGGTATAGAGTACAGTATATACATATGAGATGAGTAATGTAGGATATGTAAACATTATATAAAGTGGCATTGTTTAAAGTGGCTAGTGATACATTTATTACATCAAGATGCAGTAGATGGTATAGAGTACAGTATATACATATGAGATGAGTAGTGTAGGGTATGTAAACATTATATAAAGTGGCATTGTTTAAAGTGGCTAGTGATACATTTATTACATCCAATTTTTAATTATTAAAGTGGCTAGTGTTGAGTCAGTATGTTGGCAGCTGCCACTCAATGTTAGTGATGGCTGTTTAACAGTCTGATGGCCTTGAGATAGAAGCTGTTTTTCAGTCTCTCGGTCCCTGATTTGATGCACCTGTACTGACCTCGCCTTCTGGATGATAGCGGGGTGAACAGGCAGTGGCTCGGGTGGTTGTTGTCCTTGATGATCTTCTTGGCCTTCCTGTGACATCGGGTGGTGTAGGTGTCCTGGAGGGCAGGTAGTTTGCACCCGGTGATGCGTTGTGCAGACCGCACCACCCTCTGGAAAGCCTTACGGTTGTGGGCGAGGCAGTTGCCGTACCAGGCGGTGATACAGCCCGACAGGATGCTCTCGATTGTGCATCTGTAAACGTTTGTGAGTGTTTTTGGTGACAAGCCGAATTTCTTCACCCTCCTGAGGTTGAATAGGCGCTGTTGCACCTTTTTCACCACGCTGTCTGTGTGGGTGGACCATTTCAGTTTGTCTGTGATGTGTACGCCGAGGAACTTAAAACTTCCCATCTTCTCCACTGCTGTCCCGTCGATGTGGATAGGGGTCTGCTCCATCTGCTGTTTCCTGAAGTCCACGATCATCTCTTTTGTTTTGTTTTGTTGACATTGAGTGAGAGGTTATTTTCCTGACACACTCCGAGGGCCCTCACGTCCTCCCTGTAGGCTGTCTCGTCGTTGTTGGTAATCAAGCCTACCACCGTAGTGTCGTCTGCAAACTTGATGATTGAGTTGGAGGCGTACATAGCCACGCAGTCATGGGTGAACATGGAGTACAGGAGAGGGCTGAGAATGCACCCTTGTGGGGCCCCAGTGTTGAGTATCAGCGGGTGGAGATGTTGTTTCCTACCTTCACCACCTGGGGGTAGCCCGTCAGGAAGTTCAGGACCCAGTTGCACAGGGCGGGGTCGAGACCAAGGGTCTCAAGATTAATGCCGAGTTTGGAGGGTACTATGGTGTTAAATGCTGAGCTGTAGTCGATGAACAGCATTCTTACATAAGTATTCCTCTTGTCCAGATGGGTTAGGGCAGTGTGATTGCGTTGTCTCTCGACCTACTGGGCCGGTAAGCAAATTGGAGTGGGTCTAGGGTGTCAGGTAGGGTGGAGGTGATATGGTCCTTGACTAGTCTCTCAAAGCACTTCATGATGACGGAAGTGAGTACTACGAGGTAATAGTCATTTAGCTCAGTTACCTTAGCTTTCTTGGGAACAGGAACAATGGTGGTTCTCTTGAAACACGTGGCAACAGCAGACTGGGATAAGGATTGATTGAATATGTCCGTAAACACACCAATATGCATACTACCGTGCTCCACACTCTCATGCTCCGAGTGCTTTCTCCGACCACGTTCTCGTGAGGACGTGATTGTGGAGAATGCATGAAACAGTACATTTGAGTATCTCCGGTAGGCCTACCAGAGTGGCCTACCATCATAAACAATGGAGAAAATGTATCCCATAACATTTTAACATGGAAATAGCTGTTCTATCATTCAGCATACAGTAGCAGCCAATGTGTGGTGTTCACTGTAGGCCTACATTTCATGAGACTTCTTAAAAAAAAACATGCAGGGCTTGACATTAACCTGTTTAACCACTTGTCCTTCAGACAAGGTGACTGTTTCTATAACTGTTCAAATAATGTCTGTGAGTATAACAGAACTGATATTGCAGGCGAAAACCCGAGGATAATCCATTCTATAATTTTTTGTTGTTGTTGAGGTCACTGTCCATTTCAGCGCTTGTCTGTGGGATATACAAATAAATAGCTCCCAGATTGCAGTTCCTATTGCTTCCACTAGATGTCAACAGTCTTTAGAAAGGGTTACAGGCTTGTTTTTTGAAAAATGAATTAGTCGTTTTTCAAGGTAGCTCTCATTTTGACTGTAGTCTTGTGGATGAGGGTGCGCACCTCGTTATTTATCTTCGGTATTGAACATACTACATTCCGTCTTAAATTTGATAGTTTATTTACATATTAGGGTACCTGAGGATTGATTAGAAACGTTGTTTGACTTGTTTGGACAAAGTTTATTGGTAACTTTTGGGATTCCTTTGTATGCATGTTGAACTAGTGGAAAGGGTGGATTACTGAATCAAACGCGCCAACTAAACTGACTTTTTTGGGATATAAAGAAGGACTTTATCAAACAAAACGACAATTTGTTGTGTTGCTGGGACCCTTGGGATTGCATACAGAGGACAGGAAAAAAAATGTAGGAAATGAAATGTATGCATTCACTACTGTAAGTCGCTCTGGATAAGAGCGTCTGCTAAATGACTAAAATGTAAATGTAAGATCTTCAAAGGTAAGTGATTTATTTTATTGCTATTTTTGACTTTTGTGACGCCTCTGCTGGTTTGGAAAATGTTTTTAATGCTTTTGTATGTGGGGCGCTGCCCTCAGATAATCGCATGGTATGCTTTCGCCGTAAAGCCTTTTTGAAATCTGACAACGCAGTTGGATTAACAAGAAGTTAAGCTTTTAAATGACGTAGGACACTTGTATGTTCATGAATGTTTAATATTACAATTTTCTAATTTGAATTTGTCGTGCTCCAGCTTCACCGGATGTTGTCGATTTTGATCCCGTTAACGGGATCCATGTGCTATCACCACTTCATTAAGTCAGGATTCCTATTTGACTCAGCCAATCCTCCTTGCCCCATCCAACATTTCCTCATCTCCCACCCCTTCTAATGCGACTATCCCCGATGCTTCCCCCTCTTTTTCCCCTGCCCCGCTACATAGTTTTTTCCCTACAGGCAGTCACTGAGTCCTAGGTGTTAAAGGAGCTCCTTAAACTTGACCCCCAAAAAACATCTGGGTCAGATGGTTTTGACCCTTTCTTCTTTAACCTCTCTTTGGCAGGTGGGACGCTACCCACGGTTCACACAATTCAACAGCCAGTGAAAAATCAGAGCGCCAAATTGAAAACAACAAAATGTCATAATTCAAAGTTCTCAAACATACGACTATTTTACACCATTTTAAAGGTACACTTCTCCTTAATGTAACCACATTGTCCGATTTCAAAAAGGCTTTACGGTGAAAGCATAAAGTTAGATTATGTTAGGACAGGTACAACACAAGAAAAACCACACAGCCATTTTCCAAGCAGGAGAGGGGTCACAAACAGAAATACAGCTAATATTAAGCACTAACCTTTGACGATCTTCATCAGATGACACTCCTAGGACTCAATGTTAGACAATACATGTATGTTTTGTTCGATAAAGTTCATATTTATATCCAAAAACAGTATTTTACTGTTATTCAAAGAATTATAGATAACCATCTTCTTTATGCAACCGCTGCGACAGATTTCAAAAAAGCTTCACGGGGAAAGCACACTTTGCAATAATCTGAGTACGGCGCTCAGAATCATACACCAGGCAATACAGATATCCGCCATTTTGGAGTCATCTAAAATCATAAATAGCATTATAAATATTCACTTACCTTTGATGATCTTCATCAGGAGGCACTTCCAGGAATCCCAGGTCCACAATAAATGTTGTTTTGTTCGATAAAGTCCATAATTTATGTCCAAATACCTCCTTGTTGTTTGCGCGTTCAATAAGCTACTCCAAATGTAGGAAGCGCACCCAAAATTTCACGACGAAAAGTTTAAAAAAAGTTATATTTACATTCGTTGAAACATGTCAAACGTTGTATAGCATCAATCTTTAGGGCCTTTTTAAACACAAAACTTAAATAATATTCCAATGTCTTGAAAAATGTTTTGGAACACATATACCTCATCACATGAATGCGCACGACAAAACTCATGTCATTTTCTGCGTCACCAACTTCCTGGCCTTCTTGTTCGCTCTCTGTTCACTGCAAAAGCCTGAAACTGGGTTCTAAAGACTGTTGACATCTAGTGGAAGCCTTAGGAAGTGCAAAATGAACCCTAAGTCACTGTGTGTTAGATAGGCAATGACTTGAAAAGACTACAAGAACCAGATTTCCCACTTCCTGGTTGGATTTTTCTCAGGTTTTTGCCTGCCATTTGATTTCTGTTATACTCACAGACATCATTCAAACAGTTATAGAAACTTCAGAGTGTTTTCTATCCAAATATACTAATAATATGCATATTCTAGTTCCTGGGCCCGAGTAGTAGGCCGTTTAATTTGGGTACGTTTTTCATCCGGCCGTGAAAATACTGCCCCCTACCCAAGAGAGGTTAAGGTTGCTGCCCCTTTCATCGCCAAGCCTATATCCAACCTTTTTAACCTGTCTCTCCTTTCTGCGGAGGTTCCCATTGCTTGGAAGGCAGCCACAGTATGTCCTTTATTTAAAGGGGGAGATCAAGCTGATTCCGTTATAGGCCTATTTATATTTTGCCCTGTTTATCAAAAGTGCTTTCTTGATGTCTATAGTATTCTCTCGGGTATGCCATATGGTTTCCGCTCAGGTTATGGATGTGTCACTGCAACCTAAAAGGTCCTCAATGATGTCACAATTGCCCTTGATTCTAAGCAATATTGTGCTGCTATTTTTATTGACTTGGCCAAAGCTTTTGATATGTTAGACTATTCTATTCTTGTGGGAGTATTGATGTCTCTGAGGGGTCTTTGGACTGGTTTGCTAACTACCTCTCTAAAAGAGTGCAGTGTATAAAGTCAGAAAATCTGCTGTCTCGGCCACTGCCTGTCACCAAGGGAGTACCCCAAGGCTCGATCCTAGGCCCCACGCTCTTCTCAATTTATATCAATAACATAGCTCAGGCAGTAGGAAGCTCTCTCATCCATTTATATGCAGATGATAGTCTTACACTCAGCTGGCCCCTCCCTGGATTTTCTGTTAAATGCTCTACAACAAAGCTTTCTTAGTGTCCAACAAGCTTTCTTTATCCTTAACCTTGTTCTGAACACCTCCAAAACAAAGACCATGTGGTTTGGTAAGAAGAATGCCCCTCCTCCCACAGGTGTTATAACTACCTCTGAGGGTTTAGCGCTTGAGGTAGTCACCTCATACAAGTACTTGGGCGTATGGCTAGACAGTGCACTGTCCTTCTCTCAGCACATATGAAAGCTGCAGGATAAAGTTAAATCTACACTTGGTTTCCTCTATTGAAATCGTTCCTCTTTCACCCCAGCTGCCAAATGAACCCTGATTCAGATGACCATCCTACCCATGCTAGATCTCACCAGGGGTGATGGTCGGATTCGTGTTTATCGTCGAAGGAATGAGCGTTACACAGAGGCCTGTACTCGGGAGCGGGATTGATTTGGAGGGTCCGTCATGGTCTGGGGTGGTGTGTCACTGCATCATCGGACTGAGCTTGTTGTCAGTGCAGGAAATCTCAACGCTGTGCGTTACAGGGAAGACATCCTCCTCCATCATGTGGTACCCTTCCTGCAGGCTCATCCTGACATGACCCTCCAGCATGACAATGCCACTAGCCATACTGCTCATTCTGTGCGTGATTTCCTGCAAGACAGGAATGTCAGTGTTCTGCCATGGCCAGCGAAGAGCCCGGATCTCAATCCCATTGAGCACGTCTGGATCGGAGGGTGAGGGCTATGGCCATTCCCCTCAGAAATGTCCGGGAACTTGCAGGTGCCTTGACGGAAGAGTGGGGTAACATCTCACAGCAAGAACTGTCAAATCTGGTGCAGTCCATGAGGACTGTACTTAATGCAGCTGGTGGCCACACCAGATACTGACTGTTACTTTTGATTTTGACCCCCCTTTGTTCAGGGACACATTATTCCATTTCTGTTAGTTACATGTCTGCGGAACTTGTTCAGTTTATGTCTCAGTTGTTGAATCTTGTTATGTTTATACAAATATTGACACATGTTAAGTTTGCTGAAAATAAACACAGTTGAGTGATAAGACGTTTCTTTTTTTGCTGAATTTATATATTTTCACAGCATATTGGCTTTGCTTGTATTGCCCTACCAGTGCATTGTTGTTCAGGACATTAAATATAGTATATATTTCAAAGTTTGAGGTTGGCTATATGATCACACCGGAAATAGATCCGTTGTTGTATTACTTTTGAAGCACAGCTGAGTGAGCATACATTTGAAATAATTTGTTTTTCATTTTTATTTACTGGGCAGATGGTGCCTGCATCTGATGGTCAGTCTCAGCGGAGGGAGAGAGCAGCAGACTGAGGGTGCTCTACAACGTCCCTTGGGGGTTGAAGCTGTTAAGGAGCCTTTTGGTCCTAGACTTAGCGCTCCGGTATCGCTTGCAGTGCGGTAGCAGAGGGAACAGTCTATGACTTGGGTGACTGGAGTCCTTGACTATTTTTGGGGTTCAAGTTGCAGAGTCGCTTTACCCATAGATTGGTTCGCTGTTGTATATACAGTTGAAGTCGGAAGTTTACATACACTTAGGTTGGAGTCATTAAGACTTGTTTCTCAACCACTCCACAAATGTCTTGTTAACAAACTATAGTTTTGGCAAGTCGGTTAGGACATCTACTTTGTGCATGACACGAGTAATTTTTCCAACAATTGTTTACAGACAGATTATTTCACTTATAATTCACTGTATCACATTTCAAGTGGGTCAGGAGTTCACATACACTAAGTTGACTGTACCTTTAAACAGCTTGGAAAATTCCAGAAAATTATGTCATGGCTTTAGAAACTTCTGATAGACTAATTGACATCATTTGAGTCAATTGGAGGTGTACCTGTGGATGTATTTCAAGGCCTTCCTTCAAACCGAGTGCCTCTTTGCTTGACATCATGGGAAAATCAAAATAAATCTGCCAAGACCTCAGAAATAAATTGTAGACCTCTACAAGTCTGGTTCATCCTTGGGAGCAATTTCCAAACACCTGAAGGTTCATCTGTACAAACAATAGTACGTAAGCATAAACACCATGGGACCACGCAGCCGTCATACCGCTCAGGAAGGAGACGTGTTCTGTCTGCTAGAGATGAACATACTTTGGTGCGAAAAGTGTAAATCAATCCCATAACAACAGCAAAGGATCTTGTGAAGATGCTGGAGGAAACAGGTACAAAAGTATCTATATCCACAGTAAAACGAGTCCTATATCGACATAACCTGAAAGGCCGCTCAGCAAGGAAGAAGCCACTGCTTTAAAACCGCCATAAAAAAACCCAGACTACGGTTTGCAACTGCACATGGGAACAAAGAATGTACTTTTTGGAGAAATGTCCTGTGGTCTGATGAAACAAAAATATGTTTGGCCATAATGACCATTGTTATGTTTGGAGGAAAAAGGGGGATGCTTGCAAGCCGAAGAACACCATCCCAACCTTGAAGCATAGGGGTAGCAGCGTCATGTTGTGGGGGTGCTTTGCTGCAGGAGGGACTGGTGCACTTCACATATAGATTGCTTCATGAGGAACGAAAATTATGTGGATATATTGAAGCAACATCTCAAGACATCAGTCAGGAAGTTAAAGCTTGGTTGCAAATGGGTCTTCCAAATGGACAATGACCCCAAGCATACTTCCAAAGTTGTGGCAAAATGGCTTAAGGACAACAAAGTCAAGGTATTGGAGTGGCCATCACAAAGCCCTGACCTCAATCCTATAGAACATTTGTGGGCAGAACTGAAAAAGTTTGTGCGAGCAAGGAGGCCTACAATCCTGACTCAGTTAAACCAGCTCTATCAGGAGGAATGGGCCAAAATTCACCCAACTTTTTGTGGGTAGCTTGTGGAAGGCTACCCGAAACATTTGACCGAAGTTAAACAATTTAAAGGCAATGCTACCAAATACTAATTGAGTGTATGTGAACTTCTGACCCACTGGGAATGTGATGAAAAAAATTAAAGCTGAAATAAATCATTCTCTCTACTATTATTCTGACATTTCACATTCTTAAAATAAAGTGGTGATCCTAACTGACATAAGACTGAGTTTTTACTAGGATTAAATGTCAGGAATTATGAAAAACTGAGTTTAAATGTATTTGGCTAAGGTGTATGTAAACTTCCGACTTCAACTGTATAACTGACAGCGCTCACTCTCTCCCAGTTGCTTGTTGATATATGTTGATCTATCGATTTTAAAGGCTTGATTTAAAATATGTTGTCTGGCTTCTACATGTAATCACAGTTTTGACGGTACAAAACAGAGCTACTCCCTCCCCATGCGTCCTATCGTTACGCGCATGCCGCCTGCCATTGGTTCTTTTTGAATTACTCTTTTGATTGATTCGAGAATCAATATTATTATTTTTTTTAACTGCAGGCCGCAATGAATCAATGAATCGAAATGAAGGATTGATACACGCTCTTTCGGCTGAGCACATCATCTCCAGAGACGTGGTCAGGCCAACAGCTGTGCGCACAAGAAAATAGAACATGCTGCAGGCAGAATAGAGATGTATTCTGCTTAAAATTCTACTAATATTGAGCACATATTACTTTTTATTGCTTTATATGAAATAAACATGATTTTTAAAAAGTATCCTCAAAATCAAGCATTTTTGGCCACAGATATCACCTTAATTGTATTGTGAAATCCTGGAGGGACTGATCTATGCTGTATTAGAGATGAAATACAGAAAATGTATCTGTTGATGAATAGTCTCAGAGGGCCTCTCATTTTCATGTAAGGATGTAGTCTAAATTAGACTGTTTAAGTGCCCCGGCTACAAAGCTGATGTGAATGATTTGGTTTGATTTGTCTGCTTCTGAAAGAGGCCTCTATACCTAGACCAAGGCCTTTCTACTCCACAACACATTGTACCCCTACTGAATTCTTCTATCCGACACCGTGATGATGTACAAATGGTCTTCATTGGCCATTAATTTCAAAGCTGTACTACCTCAGCATTGTGACGGAAGCCAGCTCGATGGCGGTCTCTGAAATGAAGGCCGGTTTTCCGTCTGAAAGGGATACTCACAATAGCCTTTGTGAAGATTTCCCCTCAATAGACTGCCATTATTTTCACCTGTGTTGTTTTCTTTATTTTCGCGATCATCTTTGCTTTAGTACATTACATTTTTGACGAGTTTGTGAAATGTATCTCACCCCTCCCACCTCCGGTACCTCCTTTCACCGGAGATTGTTTAGTTGTTTGTCTGTTTGCATTTGATGTTTCAATGATCATATTGTTTTGGTGGTGTTTTGTTTTGGTGGTGATGTTTCACGATGCAGATTGAATTGTGTGTGCGCGGGTGCTTGCTGATATCTATTTGCTGCTTTGTAGTGCTCTGCATCAGGACTGTCTAGACTGACTGACCCCTCCTAAGAGCAGATCAGATTAATCAGCCACAGATCTCCTCTCTAACCTCAGCTGGCTTTGTTACCCACTGTGTCTGTTTGTCTGTCTGTATGTATGGTCTAAAGTCATGTAGTCTCTCTCTCTATCTCTCTCTCTCTCTCTCTCTCTCTCTCTCTCTTAAATTTCAATTTAAGGGGCTTTATAGGCATGGGAAACATATTTTTACATTGTCAAAGCAAGTTAAGTAGATAAACAAAAGTGAAATAAACAATAAAAAATGTACAGTAAACATTACACTCACAAAAGTTCCAAAAGAATAAAGACATTTCAAATGTCATATTATGTCTATATACAGTGTTATAACGATGTGCAAATAGTTCAAATGTAAAAAGGAAAATAAAAGAACATAAATATGGGTTGTATTTACAATGGTGTTTGTTCTTCACTGGTTGCCCTTGTGGAAACAGGTCACAAATCTTGCTGCTGTGATTGCACACTGTGGTATTTCACCCAATAGATATGGGAGTTTATCAAAATTGGATTTGTTTTCAAATTCATTGTGTATCTGTGTAATCTGAGGGAAACGTGTCATTAATATGGTCATATATTGGGCAGGAGGTTGGGAAGTGCAGCTCAGTTTCTATCTCATTTTGTGGGCAGAGTGCATATACTGTAGCCTGTCTTCTCTTGAGAGCCAGGTCTGCCTACGGCCTACGGCGGTCTTTCTCAATAGCAAGGCTATGCTCACTGAGTCTGTACATAGTCAAAGATTTCCTTTATTTTGGGTCAGTCTTAGTGGTCAGGTATTCTGCCACTGTGTACTCTCTGTTTAGGGCCAAATAGCGTTCTATTTTGCTCTGTTTTTTTGTAAATTGTTTCCAATGTGTCAAGTAATAATTTTTGTTGTTTTCTCATGAGTTGGTTTTCTCTAGCTCTCTCTCTCTCTCTCTCTCTTCATTTTCTCTCTATCCCCCCCTCTCTCTCTCTCACTTTCTTTCTCTCTCTCTCTCTCTTCCTCTCTCTCTCCCTCTCTCTCCCTCTCGTTCTCTCTCTCTCTCTGTGTCTCTCTCGCTCTCTGTGTTTGTCTCCTTGACACACACACCGCTCTTCCTCCCCACAAACACACACACACACACACACACACGTTACCATGGCGATATAATTGAAAATCATTACGTCTCAAACAAGTATTGTTGAGGTGACTATTCATAATTCTCCTCTCTCATGTTTTTTTTTGTCCTCTTCCTTTTTTTTCTCTGAGTGAAAAGGAGGAAAAATCCATCCTAGTCTGTTGTGTACGGAAAGGATTTGTTCATTTTCCTTTTTTCTCCTTCCCTTCCTCCTTTTCAGGCCAGGAAACCAACCTACTTTAAGAGTTCACTTGAATCTTAAGGGATTCATCATGACATATGTACTGGCTGCGGCTGATATAGCTGTAAGGTGTTACCCTGGCACATTGATCTAATGCGCATGTTCACTCCCGAGGTTTCAGGACGTGCTTCTATTTGCATAAGGCCCTGGGCAAGGTTCTTTCTACCATTGATTGGTCTGTCCATGAGAGCCCAGTGCCTTCTCTCATTGATCACTTCGGTTTTTTCCCAGAGACAGTGCTACAGAGAGTTCAAATCCAATATCTCAGACCTGCTGGGGAAAGAGAGGAGGGGAGCAGAGGAGGAGGAAAGGAGAGTGGAAAGTTTACCAGTGATATCTTCATAATGCTTCACACTCCTGACTCCTCTCAATTCAGGTTCACTTTCTCTTTCACCCTTCTGGTTACCTCTTCATCCTCTCCCTTCTTCACTTCCTTTATCCTCTTATCTAATGGTGTGTTCATGCAAATATACTTGTAATAAACAAAACACACACAGCTCCATCTGAGCCCCACCGTACATACCTGAGTCCCTGAGTTTCATTAGCTTCCATCCCACTTCCCTTCCCTCCACCCACTTCCCTTCCCTCCCTCCTTCCTCGCCCTCTATTTCAACCCTCGCTTTCTAACAATGTGGTGGAGAGAGACATACTTTTTTTTACCCTGATTATCCTGCCATGAACATGTTTCTGTCTCTCACCATCTCTCTCTCCATCGCTCACATCTCTCTCTCTGTCTCTCTCCCCGTATCTCTCTTTGTCTCCCTCTCTCCATCTTTCTCATCTTTCTCTCCGTCTCTCTCTCCCTGTCTCTTTCCATCTCTCTCGTATCTCTCTCTCCATCTCTCTCCTTTTTGTCTCCATCTCTTCTCAGATGAAACCCGCCACTGATGGCATAGACCAAACAAAAAGGGATTTTTGTTTACATTCAGCAAGCTGTCAGAGGGCACGCGTGTATCATTCTAATTGTACACACACACTCGCACACACTGCTCAGGGCGGTCAGGCTGGCGTGGTGTGTGTGTGCGGTGTGTAGCATCAGCAGTGAAGGTGGCGGTTAGACCCCCATGATGCATCTCTCTTGGTTTTACTCTCCTAGCTGAACCCAGAGCTTTGTATCTCTCCCTCTCTCTCTCCGCCTCAGAGGTGAACTCTCCCTCTATCACTCTGTCTTAGCCCCTCTTTCACTCTGTCCCTCTCTCTCTGCCTCAGAGGTGAACTCTCCCTCTACCACTCTGCCTTAGCCCCTCCGTCACTCTGTCCCTCTCTCTCCGCCTCAGAGGTGAACTCTACCACTCTGCCTTAGCCCCTCCATCACTCTGTCCCTCTCCCTCCGCCTCAGAGGTGAACTCTACCACTCTGCCTTAGCCCCTCCGTCACTCTGTCCCTCTCTCTCCGCCTCAGAGGTGAACTCTACCACTCTGCCTTAGCCTCTCCGTCACTCTGTCCCTCTCTCTCTGCCTCAGAGGTGAACTCTACCACTCTGCCTTAGCTCCTCCTTCACTCTGTCGCTCTGCCTCTATCCCGCTCACCCTCTTCTTCATCCTCTCTGCACTTTTCCCTCTCTCCAGTCCTCCTTTCCATCCCTCTAACTATAACATTACATGTAGTTAGTGATCTCTGTGTTGTCTGCTAGCTGCTCTGGACAGTGGAGGGGTAGACTGCAGAGAGGAGATTGATGGTTGAGAATAAGGAGTCTACAGATAGTGGAGCCAGATAGCCTGTGTAACATCTCGTCTTTATCCTAGCATTTTCTACTGGGAAAACTGCCAATTCCAGGGAATTGGAATAGATACACCGGCATTTAAATACACACAATCAAAATATTTCTGGAAGGATGTTGGCCTGGCGAGGTCTTGCAGGTATTACTCAACGATATCTAAATGTGAGATATACACCAGCTTTTACCCACGACTCACAGCTGGTGGAAATGTATTTTAGTCAAATGTAGAACAACAGAAAACATCTGTCGGTAAAATAAAGAGTGAGAAAATAAAGTGTTGAAAAGCAGATCTCGGGGTAGGACAGGCGGGTCCTGGTATAAATGTCACTGAACTCTGTGACTGCTTTGACTCTGTAGCCCTCTTCCACTGTGTCTCTCTGTTCTCTATCCCCCCTCCCCTCAGACTGCCTTTCCCTCTCTCTCTCTCTCTCTCCACCTCTGTGTTGTTTGTAGAGACAGTATTTTATAGCGCTCTGTAGAAAGCACTCAATGTTTTGAAATTCCAAATGTTTGATGGTTGAGGTTATTGTAGTGCACTTTTCACATGCAATACTGTGTAGGTAAAGAGACCATATCATACAAAGAAGTTGTAAGTCCATCTGGCAATGTGTGTTATGCTGTTGTGGCGGTATTACCAAAAGTTTGCCGTATCGAGTCCCCGAGCTGACAAGGTAAAAATCTGTCGTTCTGCCCCTGAGCAAGGCAGTTAACCCACTGTTCCGTTAAATGTGGAAGACACATTTCAGTTGAATGCATTCAGTTGTACAACTGACTAGGTATCCCTCTTTCCCTTTCTATATAATACACCATCCAATATATCAAGAGCCATGTTGGAATTCTTTATGACTGTTTTTTGCGGGGGTATGTTTAAGTTATGTACCTGCGGGAAAACATATTTAATTTTTAAGTCCGGAAAGCGGACACTGAAAAGAGATGAACTGTTTTATGTGCCATTTTAAGGTTTTATGTGCTGTGAAATACGATGGGTTGTGAAGCAGCGGGGAGAGGGAGGAGGAAAAAGGGAGCGAGAGATAGAGAGAGAGAGAACCTCTGCGTCTTTGGCTCCTAGCTTGAAACGGCCTTTGATGTCATAGCTGGCTTGGAGCTGAATGCGGAACTCAATGAGATGCAGGCCTTGTTTCACGGTGGGAATCTGAGGCTACGCACAGCGCCGTCCATCCCAGGAAAATCAACACACACACACACACACACACACACACACACACACACACACACACACACACACACACACACACACACACACACACACAGGAGGTAGTATGAAGTGAGGGGGTGAAGAGAAGTGAATCAGACTGATCTGGGACTTTTGTTACAGCGTGCGCTTCCTTCTGTCTGTCTGTCTGTCTGTCTGTCTGTCTGTCTGTCTGTCTGTCTGTCTGTCTGTCTGTCTGTCTGTCTGTCTGTCTGTCTGTCTGTCTGTCTGTCTGTCTGTCTGTCTGTCTGTGTGTTTCTAACTATATGATAACATGCACAAGAATGTTGATTATTGTGTGCACGTCTACATATTTGTAGTGTGGATGTCTTAATTGCACGTATAGCAATTGTGTGTACTACTTTCACATGTGTTTGTGCCCTGTTTGTGTGTGTTCGTCTGGTCGTGTGCATCGTGACCGGTGGTGTGTGTGTGTGTGTCCATCCCTCCCGGCCTGTGTCAGTTGTGAATGTGTGCGTTCATGTGTTTGTGTGTGTGTTTGTGTGATTGAATCAGTGGCCAAGCCACGCTGGCATTCAGCCTGTGTTTCAGTGCCTTCTGTATTCAGCTCTTCCTATTGGACAACTTCACACTCCACCGTTCCTCTGGACTCAGTGATGTCCGCTTTCATGCATGGCCTGCTACGCTCCCTGCCTCTCCTGCCCACATCTCTCTTTCCCTATCGCTCTCTCTCTCTCTCTCTCTCTCTCTCTCGTGCACTCTCTCTCTTTCCCTCTCTCTATCCCTCTCTCTCTCTCTCTCTCAAGCTGCCTGCCTGGAACATTAAAAACATATTGGCCGTGTCAAAAGTCTTCTAATAGCCCCCACCTCTTCTTCACCACCCTCCACATTTACTCTACCCCCAGTCCCCTCCACCCGGTCCCCAGTCCCCTCCACCCAGCCCCCAGTCCCCTCCACCTCCACCCAGCCCCCAGTCCCCTCCACCTCCACCCAGCCCCAGTCCCCTCCACCCCAGTCCCAGTCCCTTCAACCCAGCCCCCAGTCCCCTTCAACCCAGCCCCCAGTCCCCTCCACCTCCACCCAGCCCCCAGTCCCCTCCACCTCCACCCAGCCCCAGTCCCCTCCACCCCAGTCCCAGTCCCTTCAACCCAGCCCCCAGTCCCCTTCAACCCAGCCCCAGTCCCCTCCACCCCAGTCCCAGTCCCTTCAACCCAGCCCCCAGTCCCCTCCAACCCAGCACCCAGTCCCCTCCACCCTGCTCCCAGTCCCCTCCACCCAGTCCCCTCCAACCCAGCCCCCAGTTCCCTCCACCCTGCCCCCAGTCCCCTCCACCCAGTCCCCTCCACCCAGCCCCCAGTCCCCTCCACCCTGCCCCCAGTCCCCTCCACCCAGTCCCCTCCACCCTGCCCCCAGTCCCCGCCACCCAGCCCAGTCCCCTCCACCTTGCTCCCAGCCCCCTCACCCTGCTCCCAGTCCCCTCCACCCTGCCCCCAGTCCCCTCCACCTTGCTCCCAGCCCCCTCACCCTGCTCCCAGTCCCCTCCACCCAGTCCCCTCCACTCAGCCCCCAGTCCCCTCCACCCTGCCCCCAGTCCCCTCCACCCTGCCCCCAGTCCCCGCCACCCAGCCCAGTCCCCTCCACCTTGCTCCCAGCCCCCTCACCCTGCTCCCAGTCCCCTCCACCCTGCTCCCAGTCCCCTCCACCCAGCACCCAGTCCCCTCCACCCAGCCCCCAGTCCCCTCCACCCAGTCCCCTTCACTCTGCTCCCAGTCCCCTTCACTCTGCCCCCAGTCCCCTCCACCCTGCCCCCAGTCCCCTCCACCCTGCTCCCAGTCCCCTCCACCCTGCTCCCAGTCCCCTCCACCCAGTCCCCTCCACCCAGCCCCCTCCACCCAGCCCCCAGTCCCCTCCACCCTGCCCCCAGTCCCCTCCACCCTGCTCCCAGTCTCCTCCACCCTGCTCCCAGTCCCCTCCACCCAGTCCCCTCCACCCAGCCCCCTCCACCCAGCCCCCTCCACTCAGCCCCCAGTCCCCTCCACTCTGCTCCCAGTCCCCTCCACCCAGTCCCCTCCACCCAGTCCCCTCCACCCTGCTCCCAGTCCCCTCCACCCAGCCCCGAGTCCCCTCCACCCAGCTCCCAGTCCCCTCCACCCAGCCCCCAGTCCCCTCCACCCTGCCCCCAGTCCCCTCCACCCTGCCCCCAGTACCCTCCACACAGCTCCCAGTCCCCTCCACCCTGCCCCCAGTCCCATCCACCCTGCTCCCAGTCCCCTCCACCAAGCCCCCTCCACCCAGCCCCCAGTTCCCTCCACCCTGCTCCCAGTCCCCTCCACCTTGCTCCCAGCCTCCTCACCCTGCTCCCAGTCCCCTCCACCCAGTCCCCTCCACCCAGCCCCCATTCCCCTCCACCCTGCCCCCAGTCCCCTCCACCTTGCTCCCAGCCTCCTCACCCTGCTCCCAGTCCCCTCCACCCAGTCCCCTCCACCCTGCCCCCAGTCCCCTCCACCTTGCTCCCAGCCCCCTCACCCTGCTCCCAGTCCCCTCCACCCAGTCCCCTTCACCCTGCCCCCAGTCCCCTCCACCCCACTCCCAGTCCCCTCCACCCAGCCCCCAGTCCCCTCCACCCTGCCCCCAGTCCCCTCCACCCTGCCCCCAGTCCCCTCCACCCTGCTCCCAGTCCCCTCCACCCTGCTCCCAGTCCCCTCCACCCAGCCCCCAGTCCCCTCCACCCAGCCCCCAGTCCCCTCCACCCCACTCCCAGTCCCCTCCACCCAGCCCCCAGTCCCCTCCACCCCACTCCCAGTCCCCTCCACCCAGTCCCCTCCACCCCACTCCCAGTCCCCTCCACCCAGCCCCCAGTCCCCTCCACCCCACTCCCAGTCCCCTCCACCCCGCCCCCAGTCCCCTCCACCAAGTCCCCTCCACCCCACTCCCAGTCCCCTCCACCATGCCCCCAGTCCCCGCCACCCAGACCCTCCACCCTGCCCCCAGTCCCCTCCACCCAGCCCCCAGTCCCCTCCACCCAGTCCCCAGTCCCAGTCCCCTCCACCCAGTCCCCTCCACCCAGCCCCCAGTACCCTCCACCCTGCCCCCAGTCCCCTCCACCCAGCCCCCAGTCCCCCTCCACCCAGTCCCCAGTCCCCTCCACCCAGCCCCCAGTCCCCTCCACCCAGCCCCCAGTCCCCTCCACCCAGCCCCCAGTCCCCTCCACCCTGCCCCCAGTCCCCTCCACCCTGCTCCCAGTCCCCTCCACCCAGTCCCCTCCACGCTGCTCTCAGTCCCCTCCACCCTGCTCCCAGTCCTCTCCACCCAGCCCCCGGTCCCCTCCACCCCACTCCCAGTCCCCTCCACCCAGCCCCTCAGGGAGATGGTTACTTCATTTGGTCTTGTTTCTCTTTGATAAAAACACTAGGGGGCACTGTCTGTCCTTTGTTACCTCTCTCTCCCCACTGTAGGTCTGGATGTTAGTGTGTGTGTGCCTGTGTCAGTATGTCCCCTCCACCAGTCCCCTCCACCCAGTGTCAGTGTGTGTGTATGTCAGTGTGTGTGTGTATGTCAGTGTGTGTGTGGGTGGGTGGTTAAGGGTGGTTCTCTTACCTGTTTGCTGTAGATCTGTATTCTTTAATAATATAATTGTGAGGTTCCGTGGTGTGCAGCCGCAGTGGTGTAAGGTGTGTTCTGTGTCTGGTCTGATGGGGAACCCTGGCTAGGTGGTGTAGAGGTATATTCTGTGTCTGGTCTGATGGGGAACCCTGGCTAGGTGGTGTAGAGGTATATTCTGTGTCTGGTCTGATGGGGAACCCTGGCTAGGTGGTGTAGAGGTATATTCTGTGTCTAGTCTGATGGGGAACCCTGGCTAGGTGGTGTAGAGGTATATTCTGTGTCTAGTCTGATGGGGAACCCTGGCTAGGTGGTGTAGAGGTATATTCTGTGTCTAGTCTGATGGGGAACCCTGGCTAGGTGGTGTAGAGGTATATTCTGTGTCTAGTCTGATGGGGAACCCTGGCTAGGTGGTGTAGAGGTATATTCTGTGTCTAGTCTGATGGGGAACCCTGGCTAGGTGGTGTAGAGGTATATTCTGTGTCTAGTCTGATGGGGAACCCTGGCTAGGTGGTGTAGAGGTATATTCTGTGTCTAGTCTGATGGGGAACCCTGGCTAGGTGGTGTAGAGGTATATTCTGTGTCTAGTCTGATGGGGAACCCTGGCTAGGTGGTGTAGAGGTATATTCTGTGTCTAGTCTGATGGGGAACCCTGGCTAGGTGGTGTAGAGGTATATTCTGTGTCTGGTCTGATGGGGAACCCTGGCTAGGTGGTGTAGAGGTATATTCTGTGTCTGGTCTGATGGGGAACCCTGGCACCTGGGGTTAATGATATGAGCTGGGACAGAGAAGAGGAGAAGAGAGGAGGACAGTCAGCCCATAGACACCTAGGTTCATCTCCAGCCCTCTGAGGCCACTCTTAGCGACAGGCTCTCATTCCCCTCTCCATCCCCAGGTTTCCACTCTGTCCCCTGGGTGACACTGTTTGTCACTCTCTGTGTCTGTTTGGTGGCTGCCGTGCACACAGAGCTGACCAGGTCATTATCAGAGAGACCGAGAGGTCCATTAGCCCGGAGGCTAGTGGTACAGCCTGGAACCTGGGTCGGAGCAGGGCGGGTCTGCCTGCCCAGAGTGGAGAACTCCTGGAGAGTGCCGGCCTTTGTTTCCACCCAACTAGTTCATCACCAGCTATAGAAAACCGGCTCTATTTTTCTGCTATATTGGGGCTCAGTTGGTAGAGCATGGCACTTGCAACACCAGGGTTGTGGGTTCCATTCCTATGGGGGACCAGTATGACAAAAATATGAAAATGTATGTATTCACTACTGTAAGTCGCTCTGGATAAGAGCCTCCGCTAAATGACTAAACATTTAGATGTGGAGCAGCAGGTAGCCTAGTGGTTAAAGCGTTGAGCCAGTAACCGAAAGGTTGCTAGATTGAATCCCCAAGCTCACAAGGTAGAAATCTGTTGTTCTGCCCCTAAATAAGGCAGTTAACCCACTGTTCCCCGGTAGGCCGTCATTGTGAATAAGAATGTGTTCTTAACTGACTTGCCTAGTTAAACAAAGGTTAAATAAAATAAAAAAATACATGTACATTCAGTGCTGTGAAAAAGTATTTGTCCCCTTGCACTCAATAACGATTTGTGTAGTTGTTGATCAGTCTCTCACGTCGCTATGGAGGAATTTTGCAGAACAGCTTTAACTCAGTAACATTTGTTGGTTTTCAAGCCTGAACTGCTCGTTTCAAGTCCTGCCACAACTCAATTAGGATTAGGTCTGGACTTTGACTAGGTCATTCCAAAACGTCATTTGTTTTTGCTTTTTAGCCATTTTCATGTAAGCATTAATTATGTGTTTTGGACCATTGTCTTGCTGCATGACCCAGTTGCGCTTTAGCTTCAGCTCACAGACGGATGGCCTGACATTCTCCTGTAGAATTCTCTGATGCAGAGTTCATGGTTCTTTCTATTAAGGCAAGTCGTCAGGTCCTGAGACAACAAACTATCCCCAAACCATCACACTACCACCACCATGCTTGACCATTGGTATAATGTTCTTACTGTGGAATAGAGTGTTTGATTTTCGCCAGGCTTAATGGGACACATTCATCCAAAAGGTTATACTTTTGACTCATCTGTCCACATAACATTCTTCCAAGAGTCTTGATGATCATCCAGGTGCTTCCAGGTGCTTTTTGACAAACAAAAAGTATGTACAATGTTGTTTTGTTGTTTATAAACTCAGGTTCCCTTTATATAATATTAGGTTTTGGTTGAAGATCTGATAACATTCAGTACTAAAACAAATCTACAATAGAGAAAATCGGAAAGGAGGCAAATACTTTTCACGGTACTGTACTGTATATGTCATTAGTGTATAGATTTGACTGATACCTAATTTGCTAGTTTCCAGTATGGATATTATGGCTGTTTTTGTGACAGTATCATTGAATTATTGATATCTGGGGAATGGTGGAGTTATGATTTTTGTTTGGGGGGGGGGATTTAAAACAAATGTTTGATTGGGTTAATTGGCACATATATAGTCCATGTGCTGTATGAAGTGTATTGTTTAGACGTGTCAAACCCAGCACAGAACAAAGACGAAGGCACGAACCGCCTTGCAGCGTCTCTCCCATCACTGTTCTGAAAATAGTAAATAAATACACAAACACACAGACACAAGCACAGCCTGCAAATGACAAGATAATCACCACATTCAAACTTACCTTCAGCAAAGTGTAGCTGTCTTCCTTTGAGAAACAAACTAATAAACCAACTGTTTTATTTTCTGTCCTCCACCACTGAGGCTCCTAATTACCATGGTCTGACGTAAACCCGACAGAGCCTTAATAGTTAAAAAGGTCATTTGACTGGAAGTGGAGTTTGGGGGGGAGGGTAACGGGTGTTTTTCCCCTCTAATGGTTTCTCCCCTATTCTTTAGGTAACTTCTTCTTAACGTGATTGATTGACAAGATCCTTTTCTCAAATAGCATCTTCAGTGGTGAGAAATAATTGACTCACTAATCAAAAAAAGGTTTAGCGAAATCCGCAAGCCCAACTACTACTGTAATCTTCTCTGGCATTTGGAACATCATTGACGTGGCTCGTCCTAGCTTCAGGCCTTAACACTTTGATTTTATTGCATTTTTTAATACGTTTAATACAGTTATCGGGTTGGAATGGTCCCCCATCTCTCCCTGTTTTATAGCTTTTATTGTCATCAACAACATCAGTGATTTTAAAAGTAGCACAACTAGTTCTATACTTTTTGTTGCATACTCTTGAGATTTGTGTTGGTATCATTACTAATATCAGTGATGGAGGATAACTTTGTGTTTTATGTAAGGCTGTATGTGGAAGTTTTCCATGTTAGTCATTTAGCAGCACACTTATCCAGAGAAACTTCCAGTTAGGTTAATAAGACAGCTAGGTGAGACAACAAAACATCCCTATTATATCAACTACATATTATTTGTTTTCATTTATCTTATTTTTAGTAACTGTTTGCATGAAACCAAAGCTTTACATTGAAGCAAACTATGTTTCTATATCATGAGGTAATAATTATGACCAGATTTGTATTAAGCGTAAATAAATGAAAACAAGTGTTTACAATAGCTACGTAACTTTTTTCAATTTGTCAATTTAGTCTTTGTATTTTGTTTTGCTAAAGCAACTTTCAAAGCAATATTGTGGTTGTTATTATTATTATTAGAAGAGGAAATAATGAGCTTTTTGCTTCTTTCTTACACATTTTACAATGTTATGAACTTTGATTCATTAGATAAGAACATTTTGATGAATAAATTATAAATAATGTCAAAATCATTTCCTAGTCCAATATTTCATTAATTGAGATAATGTATTGTGGATCAGGTTCATTTCCCCGTCAGCAGCTGAAGAGTGAGAACCTTCTCTTCTTTCATCTAACACGTTAATTAGCTGTTTGACTTTCATTTAGTTGAAGGCACAATTTCTATGTTCTATTCAAAATGTTCAGAAATGGAAATTGATGTATCAAGTCTTAAAATAGCCATTTTATTTTTACCCAGTATATTTTCATAGTTGATACCTAGTGAAATGTATTTTCTGTTTGGCCTAATGAATGTTTACCTCTCTTAGATTGGAAATATATGAATGGTCAGTGGACTGAACTGACTTTAGGATGGGGAAATGTTTTGCTTTGTGTTACAAGTATATTTCTAGCAGTCTTACAGCATAATTCTAACTCTCTCTCCATGTCTCACCACTCAGTCTCTCACACCAGAGATGGCTGATGGCTATGGGAAGTTCATTTCAGATTGTTATATATTTGTATTAATTTCACTTGGCTCTCTCCAGCTCACTATCCCTCCTTGGAGGACAGAGGCGTTCACCAAGGCACTTTTGGGGGGGCTGGAGACCCCCTGGGCTGAGGAGACGAGTGTGTCTGAAAGAATGGCTGATAACTGAGGGGAGGTAGAGAGTCTTTTGTCATTCTGGCTTTTTCTTGTTTTTCTTGTTTTATTTGAGCTGTGTCTCAGAAATGGGTCGAGTGCCCCTGAGAGTCCAACGCAGCTAGAGCTCTTTAGGGGATTGTCACAC
The DNA here is from genome assembly GCF_965601325.2 of Salmo salar. Lineage (NCBI taxonomy): Eukaryota > Metazoa > Chordata > Actinopteri > Salmoniformes > Salmonidae > Salmo > Salmo salar. The sequence continues at coordinate 36,343,994 of NC_138314.1, forward strand.
ACACACTCACCTGACCTGCCAGTGTGCTCAGGAGCTGGCGTCTCTGGATTTAAGGAAACACATTGTGCTTTTATTTATTTTTATGTCATTTTATTTTCTCGTACCTCCTCGCTGGTTAGGAGAGACACTGGCTGTGTCCCAGTACTACCTCCTCCCTGGTTAAGAGAGACACTGGCCATGTCCCAGTACTACCTCCTCCCTGGTTAGGAGAGACACTGGCCATGTCTGAATACTACCTCCTCCCTGGTTAGGAGAGACACTGGCCATGTCTGAATACTATCTCCTCCCTGGTTAGGAGAGACACTGGCTGTGTCCCAGTACTACCTCCTCCCTGGTTAGGAGAGACACTGGCCATGTCCCAGTACTACCTCCTCCCTGGTTAGGAGAGACACTGGCTGTGTCCGAATACTGCCTCCTCCCTGGTTAGGAGAGACACTGGCCATGTCTGAATACTACCTCCTCCCTGGTTAGGAGAGACACTGGCCATGTCTGAATACTACCTCCTCCCTGGTTAGGAGAGACACTGGCTGTGTCCCAGTACTACCTCCTCCCTGGTTAGGAGAGACACTGGCCATGTCCCAGTACTACCTCCTCCCTGGTTAGGAGAGACACTGGCCATGTCCCAGTACTACCTCCTCCCTGGTTAGGAGAGACACTGGCCATGTCTGAATACTATCTCCTCCCTGGTTAGGAGAGACACTGGCCATGTCCCAGTACTACCTCCTCCCTGGTTAGGAGAGACACTGGCCATGTCTGAATACTACCTCCTCCCTGGTTAGGAGAGACACTGGCCATGTCTGAATACTATCTCCTCCCTGGTTAGGAGAGACACTGGCCATGTCCCAGTACTACCTCCTCCCTGGTTAGGAGAGACACTGGCCATGTCTGAATACTGCCTCCTCCCTGGTTAGGAGAGACACTGGCTGTGTCCCAGTACTACCTCCTCCCTGGTTAGGAGAGACACTGGCTGTGTCCGAATACTACCTCCTCCCTGGTTAGGAGAGACACTGGCCATGTCCCAGTACTACCTCCTCCCTGGTTAGGAGAGACACTGGCCATGTCCCAGTACTACCTCCTCCCTGGTTAGGAGAGACACTGGCCATGTCCCAGTACTACCTCCTCCCTGGTTAGGAGAGACGCTGGCTGTGTCCGAATACTACCTCCTCCCTGGTTAGGAGAGACACTGGCCATGTCCCAGTACTACCTCCTCCCTGGTTAGGAGAGACACTGACCATGTCTGAATACTACCTCCTCCCTGGTTAGGAGAGACACTGGCTGTGTCCCAGTACTACCTCCTCCCTGGTTAGGAGAGACACTGGCCATGTCCCAGTACTACCTCCTCCCTGGTTAGGAGAGACACTGGCTGTGTCCCAGTACTACCTCCTCCCTGGTTAGGAGAGACACTGGCCATGTCCCAGTACTACCTCCTCCCTGGTTAGGAGAGACACTGGCCATGTCCCAGTACTACCTCCTCCCTGGTTAGGAGAGACACTGGCTGTGTCCCAGTACTACCTCCTCCCTGGTTAGGAGAGACACTGGCTGTGTCTGAAAACCCATATTTGCGGCCTAAGTTGTAGGCCATTTGAGTATATGTATATATAAACGCAGCAAAAAAAGAAACGTCCTCTCACTGAAGCTGGTCCTGGCACCAGCTTCATTAAGTACTGCAGTGCATCTCATCCTCATGGACGGCACCAGATTTGCCAGTTCTTGCTGTGAGATGATACCCCACTCTTCCACCAAGTCACCTGCAAGTTCCCGGACATTTCTGGGGGGAATGGCCCTAGCCCCCTGGCCATGGCAGAACACTGACATTCCTGTCTTGCAGGAAATCATGCACAGAACGAGCAGTATGGCTGGTGGCATTGTCATGCTGGAGGGTCATGTCAGGATGAGCCTGCAGGAAGGGTACCACATGAGGGAGGAGGATGTCTTCCCTGTAACGCACAGCGTTGAGATTGCCTGCACTGACAACAAGCTCAGTCCGATGATGCTGTGACACACCGCCCCAGACCATGATGGACCCTCCACCTCCAAATCAATCCTGCTCCAGAGTACAGGCCTCGGTGTAACGCTCATTACTCGTCCGACCATCACCCCGGTGAGACAAAACTGCAACTCGTCAGTGAAGAGCACTTTTTGCCAGTCCTGTCTGGTTTGTGCCCCATAGGCGACATTGTGGTGGTGAGGACCTGCCTTACAACAGGCCTACAAGCCTCAGGCCTACAAGCCCTCAGTCCAGCCTCTCTCAGCCTATTGCGGACAGTCTGAGCGCTGATGGAGGGATTGTGCGTTCCTGGTGTAACTCGGGCAGTTGTTTTTGCCATCCTGTTCCTGTCCCGCAGGTGTGATGTTCGGCTGTACCGATCCTGTGCAGGTGTTCTAACACGTGGTTTGTGACTGCGATGACGATCAACTGTCCGTCCTGTCTCCCTGTAAGCACTGTCTTAGGCGTCTCACAGTACGGACATTGCAATTTATTACCCTGGCCACATCTGCAGTCCTCATGCCTCCTTGCAGCATGCCTAAGGCACGTTCACGCAGATGAGCAGGGACCCTGGGCATCTTTCTTTTCGTGTTTTTCAGAGTCAGTAGAATGGCCTCTTTAGTGTCCTAAGTTTTCACAACTGTGACCTTAATTTCCTCCCGTATGTAAATTGTTAGTGTCTTAACGACTGTTCCACAGGTGCATGTTCATTAATTGTTTATGGTTCATTGAACAAGCATGGAAAACAGTGTTTAAACCCTTTACAACGAAGATCTGTGAAGTTATTTGGATTTTTACGAATTATCTTTGAAAGACAGGGTCCTGAAAAAGGGACGTTTGTTTTTATGCTGAGTTTGTTTATATATATATATATATATATATATATATATATATATATATATATATATATATATATATATATATACTGCTCAAAAAAATAAAGGGAACACTAAAATAACACATCCTAGATCTGAAAGAATGAAATAATCTTATTAAATACTTTTTTCTTTACATAGTTGAATGTGCTGACAACAAAATCACACAAAAATAATCCATGGAAATCCAATTTATCAACCCATGGAGGTCTGGATTTGGAGTCACTCAAAATTAAAGTGGAAAACCACACTACAGGCTGATCCAACTTTGATGTAATGTCCTTAAAACAAGTCAAAATGAGGCTCAGTAGTGTGTGTGGCCTCCACGTGCCTGTATGACCTCCCTACAACGCCTGGGCATGCTCCTGATGAGGTGGCGGATGGTCTCCTGAGGGATCTCCTCCCAGACCTGGACTAAAGCATCCACCAACTCCTGGACAGTCTGTGGTGCAACGTGGCGTTGGTGGATTTAGCGCGACATGATGTCCCAGATGTGCTCAATTGGATTCAGGTCTGGGGAACGGGCGGGCCAGTCCATAACATCAATGCCTTCCTCTTGCAGGAACTGCTGACACACTCCAGACACATGAGGTCTAGCATTGTCTTGCATTAGGAGGAACCCAGGGCCAACCACACCAGCATATGGTCTCACAAGGGGTCTGAGGATCTCATCTCGGTACCTAATGGCAGTCAGGCTACCTCTGGCGAGCACATGGAGGGCTGTGCGGCCCCCCAAAGAAATGCCACCCCACACCATGACTGACCCACCGCCAAACCGGTCATGCTGGAGGATGTTGCAGGCAGCAGAACGTTCTCCACGGCGTCTCCAGACTCTGTCACGTCTGTCACGTGCTCAGTGTGAACCTGCTTTCACCTGTGAAGAGCACAGGGCGCCAGTGGCGAATTTGCCAATCTTGGTGTTCTCTGACAAATGCCAAACGTCCTGCACGGTGTTGGGCTGTAAGCACAACCCCCACCTGTGGACGTCGGGCCCTCATACCAACCTCATGGAGTCTGTTTCTGACCGTTTGAGCAGACACATGCACATTTGTGGCCTGCTGGAGGTCATTTTGCAGGGCTCTGGCAGTGCTCCTCCTGCTCCTTCTTGCACAAAGGCGGAGGTAGCGGTCCTGCTGCTGGGTTGTTGCCCTCCTACGGCCTCCTCCACATCTCCTGATGTACTGGCCTGTCTCCTGGTAGCGCCTCCATGCTCTGGACACTACGCTGACAGACACAGCAAACCTTCTTGCCACAGCTCGCATTGATGTGCCATCCTGGATGAGCTGCACTACTTGAGCCACTTGTGTGGGTTGTAGACTCCGTCTCATGCTACCACTAGAGTGAAAGCACCGCCAGCATTCAAAAGTGACCAAAACATCAGCCAGGAAGCATAGGAACTGAGAAGTGGTCTGTGGTCACCACCTGCAGAACCACTCCTTTATTGTGGGTGTCTTGCTAATTGCCTATAATTTCCACCTGTTGTCTATTCCATTTGCACAACAGCATGTGAAATGTATTGTCAATCAGTGTTGCTTCCTAAGTGGACAGTTTGATTTCACAGAAGTGTGATTGACTTGGAGTTACATTGTGTTGTTTAAGTGTTCCCTTTATTTTTTTGAGCAGTGTATATATATATATATATATATATAAGGCACTATGACAGCCCGCTTGGAGTTTGCCAAAAGGCACCTAAAGACTATCAGACCATGAGAAACAAGATTATCTGGTCTGATGAAACCAAGATTGAAGTCTTTGGCCTGAATGCCAAGCGTCATGTCTGGAGGAAACCTGGCACCATCCCTACGGTGAAGCATGGTGGTGGCAGCATCATGCTGTGGGGATGTTTTTCAGCGGCAGGGACTGGGAGACTAGTCATGATCGAGGGAAAGATGAACAGAGCAAAGTACAGAGATCCTTGATGAAAACCTGCTCCAGAGCACTCAGGACCTCAGACTGGGGCAACGGTTCACCTTCCAACAAGACAATGACCCTAAGCACACACCCAAGACAACGCAGCAGTGGCTTCGGGACAAGTCTCTGAATGTCCTTGAGTGGCCCAGCCAGAGCCCGGACTTGAACCTGATTGAACATCTCCGGAGAGACTTGAAAATAGCTGTGCAGCGACTCTCCCCATCCAACCTGACAGAGCTTGAGAGGATCTGTAGAGAAGAATGGAAGAAACTCCCCAAATACAAGTGTGCCAAGCTTGTAGCTTCATACCCAAGAAGACTCGAAGCTGTAATCGCTGCCAAAGGTGCTTCAACAAAGTACTTAGTAAAGGGTCTGAATACTTATGTAAATGTGATATTTAATTTTTTTTCTAAATTTCTATAAATCTTATTTTGCTTTGTCATTATGGGGTATTGTGTGTGTAGATTGATGAGGGGGAAAAAACGATTTAATCAATTTTAGAATAAGGCTGTAACGTAACAAAATGTGGAAAAAATCAAGGGGTCAGAATACTTTCCGAATGCGCTCTAAATATGTTGAAATAAAACCAAATGATCAGACCTTTTTAAATAGGAGCGATGGGCTATATGGGCTACTGTATATGTTGAATGTGTTAGTCTGACTATAACCAACCTCAGTGGGCTATTCTGTTCAGAGTTTATAGAAATGAATCAAATTGGAGATGAGCGATTATCTGGCTGGTTAATACGATGCATGTCTGTTGAATTTGGAAAAATCCACCTGCACTCGGCCCCGCCTCACCTACTCAGCCAGTCCGGAGCCGCTACTGCGTTGCGGCCGTGGCATGCTGCATACTTTTTGCTAAACGGTACGTGGTAAATAGTAGGCGAAGATGAGTACATAGTATGCAGGTTAAGTATGTTGTACGTTAGTATGGGTATTCAGACAAGGCCAATGTCTGATGTAAAATACAATTTAAAAAGACAGTTTATAAACTTTATCATTTTTAGTCATAGTTTGGGATACTTTTGTACTGACAGTGATACTGTTCATTTCAGTGACATTTTACTTGTCTATCTTGTGAAGAGAGCAGCACAGTGTGTGCTGTGACTGGAGATGGACAGGGCTGCAGTAGCATTGCCGTGTGGTGGATATTTAACACGTTAGCTTTGGCAGAGTAGTGTGTGGTGTGAAAACACACTGATTTCCTAAGTGGCAATCATTTCAGCTTCACCGTGAGAGAGGCAGCAGAGAGCGAGCGTGTGGCTGTGTGCCACTGGTAGCACACTGACCCGTGTCTGTCCGTCCGTCTGTCTGTCTGTCTGTGTGAGGTGGACCCTCAGCTCCCTCCCTGGGTTGTCCTACATGTCACTATCACCCTGAGTTACGACACCTCACTCTCTCCCCTCCCTCCCTCTCTTTATCCATCCATCCTGCTCTCCTGCCGGCAGTCAACCATCCAAAACGATGTTAAAACAGGGTCATCCCCCTGCGTGCACTTAAAGGGTGTCAGTTTAACCTACTCTGAATTACTTACGGCTATTATTATATCTTATAAATCATTAAGAAAGTTTAATTATATGAACATTTCATGGAGGAAATGTGCAAGATGACACATGGGAAGGAAAATTGAATGGGCCAGTCCCAGCACTGTGAGAGAACATATTGAGGGTAGGTTTCTATTTTACCGCACTGCCGTAGGGTGGGGAGATGGAGAAAAAGAGAGACGGCAAAGCCTCCTCAATATCCACAGCGTGTTAAAATAACTTCTCATTTCACTCTGTAGACCAGGAGGCTATTCTTACCACCATGCTGTCAATTTGGTAGTGATGAAGATGTTGTCATTGTACGTTAGCTCGGACTCGCTTTTCTTAAGTAAGATATCTCCTAATTAACCATAGACCTGAATTAGCTGCACCCGGGCTGTAATTTCACTGAGTTAAGGAATGCCTCCTAATTAAACATTTGTGGTAGGTGGAATTCCTTTAATTAATGTTCCTAAACACAAAACCCAAATTGAAGAGTTAGTTGCTAATGCTGTATATTAGTATGAACCCTTATAATTTCTTCTTCCTAACAGTGTCAATGCCATGGGAATGTGAACATGATCCTGGTTAATATGTTGCAAGGTGTTTGGTTTTCAGAGTGTGGGTATTCTATGAGAATAGATTCTGTTATTGACAAAAGTGGACCATTTGCTAATTTATTTAAAAAGTTGACAGTTAATACCTGTGCAGATGTTAATGGGAAATGAATTGAAGAGAAGCTGGTGAATAAGGAGATATGAAAATACCTGGAAATGTCCTCTTCTGCTGTGGTTTGGGTTATAAGTAATTACTCTGGCTTTCTCTGAAGTCAATTATTTCAGTGAATCGTTATTATTGAGACCGTTGTGACTGAAGTAATACAACAATATACCGATGGAAGAACAGATCTTAGAATATTGAGGAAGTATAGAAGATGTATTTATTTAGTCAGAACGTGTTAATGTTAGACTCAAACACACACACACACACACACGCACCCACTCAAACACACACGCACCCACTCAAACACACATGTGCAAGCACCCACTCAAACATACATGCACACGCACCCACTCAAACACACATGCGCACGCACCCACTCAAACACACATGCGCACGCACGCACCCACTCAAAGACACACACGCACGCACCCACTCAAACACACACACGCACCCACCCACTCAAACACACGCACGCACCCGCTCAATCACACATGTGCACGCACCCACTCAAACACACACACGCACACACCCACTCAGACACACACGCGCACCCACTCAAACACACACACGCACCCACTCAAAAACACATACACACCCACTCAGACACACACGCGCACCCACTCAAACACACACACGCACCCACTCAAAAACACATACACACCCACTCAGACACACACGCGCACCCACTCAAACACACATACACACCCACTCAAACACACATGCGCACGCACCCTCTCAAACACATACGCGCACCCACTCAAACACACACACACACTGAGAGAGACCTACAAAGAGGCTTGTAAGCAAAAGATACCATTGTTTCCACTGGTCAGGTTTTTTTGCACTAGTGCACCATTGTGTAGGAACACTCCCTTTCTATGAACACCACATAAACCTCTCCTTTCCATCTTATCTCCCTCCCCTCCGTCTCCCACTCTCCCTCTCCCCCTCTCCCTACACTCCCCCTCTCCCTCCCCTCCGTCTCCCCCTCTACCTCCCCTCCGTCTCCCTCTCTCTCTCCCATCCCCTCCGTCTCCCCCTTCCCTCCGTCTCCCCCTCTCCCTCCCCTCTGTCTCCCCCTCTCCCTCCCCTCCGTCTCCCCCCTCCCTCTCCCCCTTTCCCTACACTCCCCCTCTCCTTCCCCTCCGTCTCCCCCTCTCCCTCCCCTCCGTCTCCCCCTCCCCCTCCACTCTGTCTCCCCTCCGTCTCTCCCTCCCCTCCGTCTCCCCATCTCCCTCCCCTCCGTCTCCCCTCCGTCTCCCTCTCTCCTTCCCATCCCGTCCGTCTCCCCCTTCCCTCCGTCTCCCCCTCTCCCTCCCCTCCATCTCCCCCTCTGTCTCCCCTCCGTCTCCCCCTCTGTCTCCCCTCCGTCTCCCTTTCTCCCTCCCCTCCATCTCCCCCTCTCCCTTCCCTCTGTCTCCCCCTCTCCCTTCCCTTCCCTCCGTCTCCCACTCCCTCTCCCCTCCGTCTCTCCCTTTCCCTCCCCTACGTCTCCCCCTCTCCCTCCCCTCCCCTCCCTTTCCCTCCCCTCCGTCTCCCCCTCTCCCTCCCCTCCCTCTCCATCTCTCCCCCTAGCCTCCCCTCTGTCTCCCCCTCTCCCTCCCCTCCTTCTCCCCCTCTCCCTCCCCTCCATATCCCCCTCCCCTCCGTCTCCCCCTCTCCCTTCCTTCTGTGTCCCCCTCCCCTCCATGTCCCCCTCCATCTCCCCCTGTCCCTCCCTCCCTCCTTTTTTCCCCTTGTTTTCCACAAGCGGTGGGATGCTGCCGCGGCCGCCTCATTTCCTGGCACGCCGCTCCTCATCCTCTCCTTTTTGTTTACAGGAGCCCACCGCCATTTTGAGGAACTGCTGTGTCAGTAAATATTTAGTGGGCTTCCCTTTCCTGTCGGCCCTCGCTGACGTGTGTGTGGAGAGTCCCTCCCCAACTACCCCGTGTCCGGCGCTGTCACTCACCAATGCATGCGATACCCCCCTCGCCCTTGGATCCCGCTCCCCTTCCCCACGAATCCCCCGCCCTCCGCTGCACGTGGCAGCCTGCTCTGTCTGAGGAAATGGAGGAGGACGTTATTGCGGCACTCTCCTGGTCGGTCTCCTCTCCAGCTCTGCTAAATCACAGCACCGCCAGGGGTCACTAAATGGAGGGCCAGGGGTCACTAAATGGAGGGCCAGGAGAGTAAGAGCCCTGAATACATGTGACCATAGTGCTTTTTCGACCTGTGCGCGGGCACACACACACACACACACACATACACACACATACTTGCTCCCCATGGCCCTGTGTCCCCCTGCTGGAGAGGGCTTCCTTCCTTCCTGCTGTGAAGACAAAGGATGCCAGGGAGCTGAGGGGACCTAGGGGGCCCGGGCCGGGGCATCAAAGCAGGGGAAAGTCCTTATGTTGTCTCTTCCTGTGGAAGGTGTCAGAGATTGGGGCCAGCTGCCTGTGTTTTCACAGCTAGGCCAGGGGTGACGACCAGAGGGGCCCAGGGCTGACCCGGGCACCCCCAGACCCAGCCGTAGGACCGCCATCACCCCCCCATCCCCCTTTACTGGGTAGAGGGTCAGGCCAGTTCAGAAGAGGTCAGTGCATAGTGAGGCTAGCAGCGGACATTGTGGCTCTGGCCAGCTTTCTGATTCACCTCATAGGCTGTCAATACAGGAAACAGAGCAAAACTACTCCCCACCCCCCCTTCCCGCCACTCCTCTATTCTAGCAGGCTCCACAGCGCCTTAGTGTTCTTCCAGTCAAACCCAGACTGGGATTATCAAGTTGCCAGTGTTTGATTATGGCTTTAATGTCTCCAGCTACCCTCATTGATTTATGTCAAATCTGCCTATGGTTGTCACAACACATGTCAGGGTTTATGTTTGGTTGGCCAGCGGCCGCTTCGCAGGAGCCTACAAGCGGGGGTGTGTGTGTGTGTGTGTGTGTGTGTGTGTGTGTGTGTGTGTGTGTGTGTGTGTGTGTGTGTGTGTGTGTGTGTGTGTGTGTGTGTGTGTGTGTGTGTGTGAATGAGTGTTTATTTGTGTGTGTGTTTCTTTTCGTAAGTATGTGTGTGTTTGTGTGCACACCCATGCTGCTGATGCAGTCCTCTCTCTCACTGGCAGCAGTTGGACAGTTAATCAATCAAATATATAAGCAGCGCTCCAGTACGCCGTAGGTAGTCCGAGATTATCCTCCGCTGTTGGCAGCAGTTAGGGCGCATTAGGCCCTCGATCTGGTGGCAAACAATGCCGTCGTCTTCAAAGACCCAGGGTGCTTTTCTCTCTTCTCTCGCTCGGCCGCCAAGACTCCATCCGCTCTCCCTTGTAATTGTAGCCGTTCGCTATCTTGATGATTTGGTGGTTCGTGTGCTCCCTTAAAATGCCTCGTTTATTTCCCTTTCTCTCTATCCCTCACATATCCTTTCCCAGCGCTGTCTGTCCCCCTGGGGAATTCCGTTGTGGATTACCATTCAGTTTTCACCCAATTATCCACTGGCTTTCTCTGCCTTTGACACATAATTATCAAAGCCCTAAATAATTGTCTTTATTATTGCTGGTGTTTAGATGGAGGCTGGAGCAGCAGCACTAGCATATAGAGAGACTGGAATGGAAAGGAATGGGGGAGTATTTATCTCGGCGAGAGATGGCTTAGCTTGCAGCTAACTGCGGGCTCGTCTGTTATTTCAACCCACCGTCCCCATCATCCCGATAAATAAACCTGATTAAAACGCCATTTTTTTTTCTCCTGCTGTTCCCTTCTTCGTCTTCCCTTCCCCACTCAACGTCACGAGCGGAAATACCATGTGGTGCTACAAAAGTCCCGCGATTAGCTGGCTTTGTGACAGGAAACAGCTTAAAGTGCCAAACACTGTATTTTACTGTAGGGGGCATGGGAGGGGTCAGGGAACTGTTTCAGGGGGGGACATGGAGATGGTCAGAAACTGCATTTAGTTTGTCGAGGCCTCTTCGCTTCTTATAGTCTGTATAAATGACATTGCTGTAAAGACATGAAAAGGAGAATATAGGCTATTATGTGAGGGAGAAGGCTTGAAGTTTATCCACAGTGCTGTTTCAGAGTAAAGGAAAAGGGTGGGCTGTTGATGTGCTCCTGCCTAGTGATGTACTGTTGTCTAGTGACTCAGCCTACTTTGCTATGACTTCCACAGTAGACAAATGTTTCTACTTCCTTTTTTTATACACTTAACTCAGCTTTAGTCTGTCATATAGTCCACATCCTCTGTCTGTGGATAATCTCCTCCTTCTCTCTCTTTGCCCCCCCCCCCACTCCCATGTTCCTAAGGCCTTTGCTGTCCAGGTTCCTTGGGACATCCAACTCGGACGACACACAATTGAAGTTGAAATGTTAAATTGTTAAGGTTAGGTAAGGGTTATGATGAAGGTTAGGGTAGGGGTTAGGGTTTAGGGGGGTAGGGACATCCCAAGGATCCCAGATAGCGCTTACCCTGTTCCTAACCCTGGCTGATTGCGTCCAGATGCTGTGGTGTGAACGTAAAGGGCACAAGTGACAGCAAAATCTCAACAAGTATTTCCGCATGTTCCACATACTGTCGAGGACAGATGAAAACAGCTTTCCTGTATCCTGGAGGTATGAGTCATGGAAGCACAACTGGAGGTTTGCTCAAGGCATCGCAAAGCTATCGCTACCCCCAGGCTAACCTCAAGCAGCACACCGCTAGCTAACTGCTAGCCTAGCTATCGGCCATAGCCCACCCTAGCATTGAACAGCTTCCTTGTTCACCATATACTGTAGGTCTAGGTGAGCCCTAAGAAGAACTTAGCACGTGGCTAACCACAGTTCTGAGGCTTTAGTAGCCCTTAAACACTAGTCTAACTAACCACTTCTTTAGCCCCCACATGCATAGCAATGGAAGGATGAAGTTGTTCTACTGTTTTAATCTTTAGGAGTTTGCAGAGGTACTGTGTGAACTTGAGAGTTGAAAAGTTGAGGAGGGTGAGTCACACAACTCTGTCTCTCTCGCTATTTCTGTCTCTCTCTCTCTTTCGCTCTTTGTCTCTCTCTTGCTCTTTCTGTCTCTCTCTCTCTCACTCTTTCTGTCTCTCACTCTTTCTGTCTCGCTCTTTCTCTCTCTCTCTCTCTCTCTCTCTCTCTCTCTCTCTCTCTCTCTCTCTCGCGCTCGCTCTTTCTGTCTCTCTTTCTCTCGCTCGCTCTTACTGTCTCTCTCAATTAAATTAAATATGCTTGATTGGCATGACGTAACAATGTACATATTGCCAAGCTTACTTTGGATATTTACAATATTACAATAAGAAGAATCAAAGTTGTCAACTGGACAACAGTAACAACAATAACCAAGGGTCAAAATAACCATACATTGAACAATAGGCATACAATAGAGGACATGTGCAGGTTGATTGGTCTGTCCCTCATCTTATGGCAGGCAGCAATGTAGTGCGCTGTCAACCCACAGCTCTCTACGTCCTCAACAGGACGGGTAGCCTACTCATCAGAGAGATCTTAGAAACCTTGAATAAGTGTTTCAAATTATTTTGGGAAATGACACTAGTTGTTTTATGTTTTTGACATTTTGTCAGGAAATGCAGCTCTTTCTCAGGTTCTGCTGTTGTGCAGTGGTTGCACAGCCTTTCCTCTACAGGGAGACAGGTTTTCCTGTGTCTACCCTTCTCAATGGCAAGGCTGTGCTCACTGAGCCTGTACTTTGTCAAGGTTTTTCTAAGGTTTTGATCAGTAACCATGGTCAAATAGTTTGCCATGGTGTACTGTCGATTTAGGGCCAGATAGCACTGCATTTTGCTTTGTGCTTGTGCTTGTGTTTCCCAATAAGCATTGTAGTTTTGTTTTGACTGTGTTGTAATTTGTTTTATTCTGATTGATTGGATGTTCTGGTCCTGAGGCTTCAGTGTGCTAGTAGAACAGGTTTGTGAACTCAGCCCCAGGACCAGCTGGATGAGGGGACTCTTTTCTTTGCTCAGCTCTTGGCATTGCAGGGCTTGGTAATGATATGAGAGCGGGTCACTGTATTTGAGATGTTTCCAAAACTTAATTGTTCTTTTTTGAGTTTTTATTATTCGTGGTTATTGGCCTAATTCTGCCATGCATGCATTGTTTGTAGTTTTCCTCTGAACATTTAGGATAATCTTACAGAACTCTGCATGCAGGATTTCAATGGGGTGTTTGTCCCATTTGATGAAATCTTGTTTGCAAGTGAACCCCACACCTCGCTGCCATAAAGTGCAATTGGTTCAATGACACATTCAATTAGTTTTAGCCAAATTTTAATAGGTGTTTCAATTTGAATGTGTTTTTTAATGGCGTAGAATGCCCTGCGTTCATTCTCTCTCAGTTCATTCACTGCATCATTAAGGTGTCCAGTTGAGCTTATTTTTAAACCTAAGTAATTGTAGTGTGTGCAGTACTCTATATATTTTGTACCAATTGAGAACTTTGGTGTAATTCCCTGAGATCTGGATCTTCTCTGGAAAATCTTGATTTTAGTATTTTTGGCGTTTACTGCCAGGGCCCAGGTCTGGCAGTACTGCTCTAGCAGGTCCAGGCTCTGCTGTAGGCCATGTGCTGTGGGTGACAGCAGGCATAGGTTATCTGCAAAGAGTAGGTGTTTAACCTCTGAATTGTGGAGACTAACACCAGGAGCTGAGGATTTTTATAGAATAGTGGGCAATTCGTTGATGTAAATATTGAAGAGTGCAGGGTTCAGATTGCAACCCTGGCAAAGGCCCTGCCCCTGGTTAAAGAATTGTTATTTTCTTGACAATTTTAATGCTGCACATATTGCCGGTATACATTGATTTAATTACGTCATATGTTTTACCCCCTACACCCCTTTCAATAACTTTGTAGAACAGTCCTGTATGCCCAATAGAATCAAATGCTTTTTGGAAGTCGATAAAGCATGCATATATTTTGGTATTATTTTGGTGGACATGTTTATGTATCAGGGTGTGTAGGGTGTAAATATGATCAGTCGTGCAATGTTTTGGTATAAATCCAATTTGGCTTTTACTCAAAACTTCCTTATTAAGGAAGTTTAGAACTCTTACATTTATAATACTACAGAAAACCTTCCCCAGGTTACTGTTTACACAAATCCCTCAGTAATTGTTAGGGTCAAATTTGTCTCCGTTCTTAAAGATTGGGGTTCTGAGTCCCTGATTCCAGATGTCAGGGAAATAACCTTACACTCAGGATCAAATTAAACAGTTTTAATATAGCCAATTGAAATGTTGCACTAGTTGCACTCTCTCTCTCTTGCGCTCTTTCTGTCTCTCTCTAACTCTCTCGCTCTTTCTGTCTCTCGCTCCCTCTCGCTCTTTCTGTCTCACTCTTTCTCTCTCTCTCTCTCTCTCTCTCTCCCTCTCTCTCGCTCTGTCTCACTCTTTCTGTCTCTGTCTCCCTCTCTCTCGCTCTTTCTCTCTCTTTCTGTCTCACTCTTTCTGTCTCTCTCTCCCTCCCTCCCTCTCTCTCGCTCTTTCTCTCTCTTTCTGTCTCACTCTTTCTGTCTCTCCCTCCCTCCCTCTCTCTCTCTCCCTCTCTCTACAGGCAGTGAGTATGGCATCAGACAACCTCTGGTTCTTTCTCGCACATGAGATTATAGGCAGTAGTATTGGTCTGTTCAGCTGAATATTTTGTGTCCTCTACTTCTCTCAGCAAGTGTGTGAAGATGCCTACGTGTTGATTTAGATGCAGTGTGATTTAGTGGGCCAATAATGGCTTAATGTGAGGCTGTTTTGTGACCCATAGCATATAAATACAGTTTGTGTCATTGTAAATACACACTTTATCTGAATACCTCTGCATCAAGAGTTGAAGGGAATATGAGAATGAATACAGGGTCAAACGTTTGCTCTCTCTCTCTCTCTCTCTCTCTCTCTCTCTCTCTCTCTCTCTCTCTCAGGAAAAGTACGAAAACACTGTCAGTTTAGTGGAGCCTTGGTGTTTTGACTGGGTTGTTAAAGTCATGTGCTTAGTGTTTTCCATGGAGCCTGCACCTTCTCCTGGCCTCTTGGAGAACCCCATACTCAGGGATTCGCCCTTTTGGCTAGCACCAGAAAAAAGGCCCTTGACTGACACCTCCAGTTTTAAAAGGTTGACTTTGCTGCTCTCACGGGCCCTTTTCTGCTAGAGGAAAGCTTTTCAACCATGTGTTGTGTGTGTGTGTGTGTGTGTGTGTGTGTGTGTGTGTGTGTGTGTGTGTGTGTGTGTGTGTGTGTGTGTGTGTGTGTGTGTGTGTGTGTGTGTGTGTGTGTGTGTGTGTGTGTGTGTGTGTGTGTGTGTGTGTGTGTGTGTGTGTGTGTGTGTGTGTGTGTGTGTGTGTGTGTGTGTGTGTGTGTTTGAGAGTGTGTGTGTTTGAGAGTGTGTCTAACTACTAGTTGTGTGTAGAGCCTCCCTGTCTTCATCCTGGGGAAGATGTTCCTGAGGAAGTCTTATCAGCTGGGTGATATAGTACTCCTTAGTGTCCTAATAGGTTTCATTTATCTCTATACACTCCCACTTTAATTCAACTGACCTACCAGGATGTATTAAAAGTACAACCCACAGTCACTTTGATGTACAGCCGGCTGCAGCTGTAGGCAGCTGGACTAAATAGCTCCAGTATAAGTGATTGTTAACCTATTGTTGCCAGACCTGTTCGCTATTCTTCCCTGGTTAATCTTGAGGGAACCTGTTTAAAGTGGTTGCGTACGGATTCTACTACTCCTGTGGGTGGAGGGGCTATTCTAGTGCTCTGTGGTGTAACAAGTCCATGGTGTGACATTTTCCTTCCGAAGCTGACATTCAGGAGGGAATAGGTTGCGAGCGGCAGGCGTACGGTCCACTGTGACAAGCTGATGGTCCACTGTGACAAGCGGATGACTGTGATATTAGATTGGGACTTTGAGGCATCTACGGGTTGGTTGGGGGGAGGAAGGACTTTCACACAGACGTGACAATGACATGGCGCTCTGTGCTGCTCATGTTCCATCCCGCACTGTAAAACACAGATCAGCCTTGTCTAATAGGGAGTGTACAGTCTGCCGGTGTGTACCGGGCCCACCTACCCTCACACTTCTCATCAGGGTCTGTATCCACAAAGTGTCTCACAGTAGGAGGGCTGATCTAGGATCAGTTTAGCCTTTAATATCATAATGAATAATGTTGTATGGACATATCCTGGATCAGCACTCCTACTCTAATGAATAGTGTCTGTGTTCCACTACTAGGAGTATGGACTCTTTGTCCCTAGTGTAGTGGCTGTTCTGTGATTCATTATAGCACTGCTACATCAGCCGTCTGTTTATAATGTTGAAGGACGTGAGACACAACTGGAGTCAATGCTACTGTTACATCACTGGAGTCAATGCTACTGTTACATCACTGGAGTCAATGCTACTGTTACATCACTGGAGTCAATGCTACTGTTACATCACTGGAGTCAATGCTACTGTTACATCACTGGAGTCAATGCTACTGTTACATCACTGGAGTCAATGCTACTGTTACATCACTGTTACATCACTGGAGTCAATGCTACTGTTACATCACTGTTACATCACTGGAGTCAATGCTACTGTTACATTACTGGAGTCCATGCTACTGTTACATTACTGTTACAGCACTGGAGTCAATGCTACTGTTACATCATTGGAGTCCATGCTACTGTTACATCACTGGAGTCCATGCTACTGTTACATTACTGGAGTCAATGCTACTGTTACATCACTGGAGTCAATGCTACTGTTACATCACTGGAGTCCATGCTACTGTTACATTACTGTTACAGCACTGGAGTCAATGCTACTGTTACATCACTGGAGTCAATGCTACTGTTACATCACTGGAGTCCATGCTACTGTTACATCACTGGAGTCCATGCTA
Source organism: Salmo salar (assembly GCF_965601325.2). NCBI lineage: Eukaryota > Metazoa > Chordata > Actinopteri > Salmoniformes > Salmonidae > Salmo > Salmo salar. Next base: position 36,360,869 of record NC_138314.1, read on the forward strand.
CTGTTACATTACTGTTACATCACTGGAGTCAATGCTACTGTTACATCACTGGAGTCAATGCTACTGTTACATCACTGGAGTCCATGCTACTGTTACATCACTGGAGTCCATGCTACTGTTACATTACTGTTACATCACTGGAGTCAATGCTGTCTGCTACCTCGACAGGTTGAGCAGGACAGAGGCTCACATCTCTAAAGTGTTCATCTGTCTCCCTCCCTCCCTCCCTGTCTCTCTCTCTCTCTCTCTCTCTCTCTCTGTAACTCCCTCTCTCTGTATCTCCCTCTCTCTCTGTATCTCCCTCTCTCTCTCTTTCTTTCTCTCTCTGTATCTCTCTCGCGCGCTCTCTTTCTCTCTCTCTCTATCTCCCTCTGTCTCTGTCTCTCTCTCTCAGATGAGTCAGAGAGAAGCTCAGGTAAAGAACAGGGTGTGTGCCGTGGCCATGACCGACTCTGTCCACAACATCTGGCACCAGGACGCCAGCAAGAGCATCCAGGAGTGGCTGCAGCAGGTGAGATGACACACACACACATACACACAAGCATGCGCACACACACACACACACACACACACACACACACACACACACACACACACACACACACACACACACACACACACACGCACATGCACACCAATGTGAAATCACTTTCAGTGGCTGGACCACAGTGACAGCACGAGGTAATATGTAGCCAAACTCGTTCTTTTGTTCTCAGATTTGCTATAACCACAGTCATCCTATTTCCTATGTTAGAGAGCAGAGCAGAGAACAGGCTACGGTAGCACCACATGTCCAGCTACAAGCCAGTTGTTTGGCGGTTTTTCCTGATCCCTCCAACCCTCACCCTCCTTGTCTTTCTTTTCTGTTGCTGACGGATGTCAGTGAATAAGCCAGACAATTGGCCTTCTCCAGTGTGTGCGTGTCTGTGTTTGCGTGGGGCGCTTCATTTTAGCTCTCGCCCTTTCTGGTGTGACCTCTGCCACAGACAGCACCTGGGCTCACTCAGTATGCACATACAGATGAGAGACACAGCCACCGCCAGGACTACAGGGAAGCGAGAGATGCAAATGTCACACACACACACACACACACACACACACACACACACACACACACACACACACACACAATCACACACATATACCAGCACACACACACATATACCACCACACACACACACACACACGGTCACACACACCTCGCCATCACACTGGCCAGGCGTTGCATATGTCACCTTTTTCTATAGATCTCTCCTTCGTTTGTCACCTTTTTCTATAGATCTCTCCTTCATATGTCACCTTTTTCTATAGATCTCTCCTTCATATGTCACCTTTTTCTATAGATCTCTCCTTCGTTTGTCACCTTTTTCTGTAGATCTCTCCTTCATATGTCACCTTTTTCTATAGATCTCTCCTTCATATGTCACCTTTTTCTATAGATCTCTCCTTCATATGTCACCTTTTTCTATAGATCTCTCCTTCGTTTGTCACCTTTTTCTGTAGATCTCTCCTTCATTTGTCACCTTTTTCTATAGATCTCTCCTTCATATGTCACCTTTTTCTATAGATCCTCCTTCATATGTCACCTTTTTCTATAGATCTCTCCTTCATATGTCACCTTTTTCTATAGAT